>NW_020945437.1:25506665-25515379 GCF_900497805.2 Vombatus ursinus
ATCCTAAACTAAATTACCTATTTGCTTTAATGTTGTCAAGGAAAAAAAACAAACACAATTTTGATATTTTCAAGTTTTACTTGGAAAAAAATGCCAAGATGCAGGGCCAGTGAAGCTCAGGAATTGGCTTTCCTAGAAGGCATCTGTCTGTAGACTTTGAGTTTGCTCCTGCCTATATTACAAAGGCAAGAGTCTAGCTGTTGTGTCTAAAAAATGCATTTTCTGGGATCTGCCACCTGGCTGCCTTTTACATCTGATAGACTGAAGGATATTAGTCGTCTGCAGATTAGCTCCAGTAACCAAAAATAATTTCAGAATTGAATGAATAAACCTGTGGGTGTCCTGTGTGTTTTTGTGTCTGGTGCCTATTCCAAACTCCACTGGACATTTATAGAAGATTGAATGGCACGATGATGACAGGATTAGAAGATTTAGAGCTGGAAAGATCTTCCAGAGATCATTCAGCCCACATCTCGTTTTGCAGAGCAGGAAACTGAAATCTGTCAGGGTAGAATGATGGAAAGAATGCTAATCTTGGGAGTCTAAGGCCCTGGTCTTGAACTCTAGCTCTCTTCCATACTGCTTCTATGACTATGGACAAGTCACTCTACCTTTCAATTTCAGTTCTCTCCTCTGCACTAAATTTTCCAGCTCTGAAACTTTTGGAAATGGCTTATATGAAGTCCCACCGTGAGGAAGGGGCAGAAGAGGGACTTGAACCTAGACCTTGGGCTCCAAGTCCAGAGCTCTTTCTCCACAAAACAGGGTCTTTCACACAAAGTATTGTTTCCCCTAGACATTTTGTTTAAGTCTCTGAAAACCGGAAAGCGTAACTGGCCTAGCCCAGTGCCTGGTGTGTACATAGTAAGCTCCATATAAATGTTAGCCATTCATGACTGAAGAACAACTTCATCATCATCATCATCAAGTACAGTCAGTTTTTGTAATGGGCAGTAGCAGGGCTCCCTGTACCACACATCACGTGAACATATGTTCTGCTTTCCTTTCTGCCTGTTAAGTTCCACAGGTGTTGTACATAGGCTTCAGAATTGAAAGGAACCACTGAGATCACCTAGCCCAGCCCCCTCATTTGACCGAGGAGGAAATGGAGACCAAAGGGAATTGCCTCTGGTCACTTCGGCAGTTAGTAGCAGAGCCAGGATTCTAACCAAGATGCTTTGAGTCTAACTAAATCTCCAGTGTTCTGCCCACATATTATTCCCTGTAGTGAGAGGCTGGTGAACTGCTCCAACAGCAGAATAAAGCCTGGCCCCAGTGTACTTTATATATCTATCTAGATACAGTACTCTTCTTGTATGCACTCTCTTTCTGGGGAAGGGTGGGGGGGAGTCTCTCCAGGGTTTGTTTTTCCACATGACTGGGAAACAATCACTGCTTCCACCCAGAGCCCTTCTCTTCTTCCTGGGAAAATAGCAGGGAATGGTGCTTATTTGCATAATCGTCTTTAGTGCTATTGTGGGCGGGCTGGGGATGTCAGCATAGCTCTGCAGACTGGCCACCTGTCCAGAACAAATGAACTTAGCCTTTGTGCAACATTATCTGTTTTGCCACAGTGTGATTTCTAAGTAAAGAAGAACTTGATTAAAATATTATAAACCACAGCATTCAGGAAATGTTTGTGTTGGGCTTAAACCCTTCTTTCAGGAGGGGGAATTTTATGCCCTTCCTCTCCCAATGGCACAACTATATTTGCTGGCCCCCATCTCAGAGCCTTATAACTGCTTTGTGAAATTATCCTCATGAATATTAATTAAGGGTGTGGGAAGAAAAACTCCAAACCGCAAAAGGATTTGCATTCACTCTTGTATAAATTATAAATTAAATGTTGTCTAATGTTTTCTAATGGTCCATTTCACCTGTGTGAAACAATTAATTATACACTGACAGTCTTTCCACTGAAAAAGAAGGAAAGGATAACATAGTGGTATCATCACTTCATTTCATTCCTACTATCCCTTCTCCCTTTCAGAGGGTGTTTTTATATATATTAATAGTGCCTGTATATCGCTATGCAAATGAAAAATATAAACTCATTAATACTGACTAGAAATTTTCATAATTAATAAATAATGCTCTATGAGTAGAAGGAATAAATTCTTAAAAGGAGTAGAGGAAATTACAAGAGATAAAATAAATAATAATAAAATAAATAATTTTGATTACATGAAATTTAAGATTGTATGAACAAATTTAGTGCAACTAGGATAAAAATGGAAATAACTTATATCAGATCCTTATCAAAGGTATCTGACAAATTTATATAGATTTATATATATAGATTTATAGACAACAACATAGGACCAAAATCCAGTTGCCATTAAATAATTACTACTGGTGGATCTGCCTGATGCAAGTCTTTCCCTGATCCAATCTGTCTTCCACTTAGCAGCCAAAGTAATTTTCCTGAGCCCAGGTCTGACTGTGTCACCTCCATATTCAATATACTCCATTGGCTCCCTATTGTCTCCAGAATCAGATAGCAAATCCTCTATTTGGTGTTCAAAGCCCTTAGTGACCTAGAGGGCCATCTACCCCCACCTTTTCCAGTCTTTTTACACCTTACTCCTCCTCAATATGTAAATGTTCAGTCTAGTGGCACTCAACTCCTGACTGTTTCTCCAACAAGATGCGCTTTCTCTCTCTCTCTCTCTCTCTCTCTCTCTCTCAGCTTTTCTGTGGCTGTCTCCAACCCTGGAGTTCTGTCCCTCCTCATCTATGCTTCCTGGTTTCCTTCATGTCTCAGATAAAATCTTGCCTTTTACAGGAACTCTTTCCCAATCCCTCTTAATTCCAGTGGCTTTCCTCTATTGTTATCTTTTATTTTTCCTGTACGTAGCTTATTTATATATATCTGCTTGTTGTCTCCCTCATTAAATTGTAAGCTTTTTGAGGGTGGGGACTGTCTTTTGCCTCTTTTTGTATCCCAGTGTTTGGCACATTGTAGGTGTTTAATATATGTTTATTGACTGACTGACTGAAATAAATGGTCAAAGGATATGAACAAACACTTAGGAGAATTTCAAACTTTTAACAGCTACATGAGCAGATTGCCCCAAATTATTAAATGTAAGAGAAATGCAAAGATAACAACCCTGAGTTCTTACCTTATACCCAGAAAATTGGCCAAAAAAAAAAAAAGAGTTGAGAATAGTCAGTGTTGGACAGGTTGTGGAGAGACCCTCCTGCATTGCTGATGGAGTTGTTAATTAGTCTATCAATTCTCAAAAACAATTTGGAATTATGCAAAAAAATTAATAAACTGTCTATCCCTATGTGGATAGGAAAGGAATTGGGAGCAATGCCATATGAAGATCAGTTGAAGGAAGAGGGGGCGTTTAGTCTGGTCAGAAGAAACAGTTGAGTGGGGTAGATATCTGAAGGATTATCACATGGCAGGGGTTGGGAAAGGCTTCCTATAGGAAGTGAAATTTTAGCGGGAACGTGAAGGAAGCCAGGAAACCAGGAGACAGAGATAAGGAAGTAGAACATTCCAAGCAGGGGGCACAGCCAGAGAAAATACCAAAGCTGAAAGAATGGAGCATCTCATTCAGGGAACAGCAAGGAAGTCAGTATCACTGGATCAGAGAGTATATGTTAGGCAATAAGGTATAAAAAGAATATGGGACACAGGGGGTGGTGGTGCTCTAGGTTTTGTTATGAAGGGCTTTGAACACCACCAAATAAAAGATTTGCTTTTTGATCCTGGAAATGATAGGGAGGCATCAGAGTTTGAGTAGGGAGGTAACATGGTTGGACCTGGGCTTTCAGAAAATCACTTTGGCGACTGAATGATGGATAGATTGGAGTGGGGAGAGACTTGAGGCAGGTAGGTGTGAAGTGATGTAAGGACCTGCATTAGAGTGGTGGTAGTGTCAGAGGAGAGAAGAGGGTCTGTTGGAAGATGTCTCAAAGGTCAAATGGTTAGACCTTGGCAATAGATTGGATTTGGAGGATGAGAGATAGTGAGGAATTGAGGGTGACATCTAGTTTGTAAGCCTGGAGGACTGGGAGTATAGTGGTGATCTCAATACTAATAGGGAAATTTGGAAAGGGGAAAGTTTTCAGGGGAAAACTCTGGTAATAGTTGGCTCCCTCAAGAAGTAATGGATTCTTGGTCATCTAATCCAAATTTTCACTTCTTAGTATGTTGTAGAGGAGACTCGTCCATCAACAAAAGAGTTGGACTAGATGACCTCAGTAACTAAAATCCTAAAATCCCTTGAATCTCTAGAATCATAGAATTTCGGAACCGAAAGGGACCTTAGATATCATTTTAGAGCTGTAAAATTATTTGTTTTACAGGTGAATACACTAAGTCCCAGAGAGGTTAAGTGATTCCACCTCCACCCCAACTCCCAGGTTACATGGATAATACTGGCATCTAATCTCAGGACCTTTGACTGGAACAAATTCAGTGTTTTTTCTGCTGCATCCCACTGCCTCTGTAGCTCTGATTTTGTGATTCTCTGTGACCCAAATTAGCAGAATAAGATCTCCAGAGTTATAGAATAAAGAAAGAAAGAAAAGTTCAGGGTTTGTATATTGGGGGTGGGGGACGACTACTGGTAGGCATGCTCATGTGAAATAGTTAGCGTTGTTTACTTTGCCTTTTTTGCAAGTTTCTTTCTGCTTTGGAGGAGATTGGATTGATTTTAATTTTCTGTCCTGTAAGAGCAATGTGTCATTGCCAGGTGTCTCAGTATCTTTATGCATTTTTAAAGTAAGCTGATAAGCAGTGAGCTTTAAGAATTATCTCTTATCTCACCTACTTACTTAAACACCTAAGTAAGCCAAAAATTTTGTCCCCTTACAAGAAAGTTAATTCAGGAGGCTATCCTACTATGCCCTTGTGAGTTCTACCTACTATAGAGAACCTGCTCAAGGACTTATAGTATTTTTAACTGGAGATTATTGGTAGTTAGTAACGTTCTGGTTATGTAGACCTTAGATTCATAAAATGTGAGCCATTCTTCAGCTCATTTTGTAACTTTCTCTAGCCTTTCTTGGCAGGCCAACCTAGGATTTCCTTGGTGGACAGTTATCCAGAGTTGAGCCCTATCCTATTGTTGCAGTCTAGGAGTGCTGCGAACCCAAAAATTCAAGAGCAGATGTGGGTCCTGCCTCGAATGAATTCCACTCAAGCTTCTTTCACAGCCAGAGACAAAGTTTATTGTTTTGCCAATAGAAGTGAGCCAGACTCTTAAGGAATCTGAACCTTTGTGATGGCAATACAACCAGGCCAGGCTCTTAAGGAGTCTAAGCTATGTAAAGGGGGAAAGATGGGCACTTATATACAGTGGTCAAGGAATGGTCAATAGCTTGGGTGACTCAGACGTAACAGAGAAGGACCTGGAAGGGCTGGGTGCCCCAGGCAAATGCTAGGGACCTGGGCCACATAGGAAAGTCCAGGGCTTTTTAGGGGTCCATCATTAGTACCCTATCACCATGAGCATACTGACTCTTAATTGTGTGAGACCCACTTCATACAGTAGAACAGTTTTGCTAATTTTTCTATAACTGTATTGTAATCTGTGCCTTGGTGACAAAGAAAACCAGTTTATCTGTATAAATCTGTAAATCTGTATATCTGTATAAAGAATCTTGGACTAGTAGACAGGATACCTTGTTCAAGGTCTTGGTCCACCACATAATAGATCTGTGATTTTGGAAAAGTCATTTTACATTTTGAGCCTTGCTTTTCTTATCTACAAGAGGCCTTCCAGGATTAGCTGATTCCTCTAAATCTCATTACCGTACTGCTGAATCAGCCTTGAATACTTAGTACCTTCCCATCTCTCTCAGCCTCCACTCCTCTCTGCAAGGCTTGGGATGGGGGGAGGACCCAACTCCTTCAAAAGCTGTCCTTTACAGAAGGCAGTATTTGGACTTTCCAGCTTTGCTTGGTTTCAACTTCACAGTAACTGCATGGTGTTCTCCCAACCCCTGCTTGCTTTTCCTCCTTCTCTTTTTTTTTAGTGAGGCAGTTGGGGTTAAGTGACTTGCCCAGTGTCAAGTGTCACATTTGAACTCAGGTCCTCCTGATTCCAGGACTGGTGCTCTGTCCACTGTGCCAAGCCCCCAGCCCCCTGCTTTCTAGCTTCCTCATGTGTGTTGTCTTCTCCCCCCCCCCAAGATTGTAAGTTCTCTGAGGGCAGAGACTGTCCTTCTTCTTTCTCTATGCTCTCAGCATAGCGCCTGACACATAATTGGAGCTTAAAAAATGTTTACTGGATTGAATTGAATATGAAGGCAATGATTACTTAGTATGAGCAGGTGAAAAGGAATAAGAATAGGAAGTTGTGTTTGGAGAATGACATTTCCAAGTTCAAAATCTTGAAAAAGTTGAAATTCCGTGAGATAAAGAGATCCGAGATATGATTGTACCAATGTGTGATAAAAGTGTTTGGTAGATTGAGAGATTATTAGAGTGGTCAGTTGAGGAATTGTGCAGTCATGCTGTCAATATGAGTGTTAAAGTCCTAGAGGGTGATGGCAGAAGGGAGTGGAGAGGTAGATGAAAGCCAAGTGCTGAAATCAGTGGAGGAGGTTGAGGCACTACCCATATAAGTCTGGAGATGAAAGCAGTAAGGATGGGGTGATGTCAATAGACAAGTTGGGAAATACTTTAAAAATTTGTTTATATCCTAACTCTAACTTCATACTTTAGGCAAATCTTTTAGATATTCCAGAGAGAGAGAGAGAGGTGTGTGGGTATGGGTGTGGGTGTGGGTGTTTGTGTATGTGTGTGTGTGTGTGTGTGTGTGTGTGTGTGTGTATTCATCCTTTGAGGCATTTTGCAAACTTATTGCTTCTTGGAATACTGTTTTGCTATGACCTGCTAATTCTCTGTCAAAGTTCTATCCAAGATTGATTTTCTCCAAAAGGGCTGTCTGATCAATTATTAAAGACAAGAAGCCTAGATTCTAGTCTTTGCTTTACTATGAACTTGTTTTGTGACCTTGAAAAAGCATTCTCCCTTTCTGAGCCTCGTTTTCCTTACCTGTATAACAAGGAATTGGACAATCTGATACCTTAATGGTCCCTTCTAGCCCATTCTATAATTCTTGCTGTGATTCTGTTCATTCAGTAGTTGTACCATATGGTATGTCTGCCATAATTTCCTGCTCATAATTTAATTCAAATAATAGATTTTCCAAAATTGAAAGGACCTCATTTAGGCTAAACCTCTCATTTTACCACAAATGAAACTGAAAACTAGAGAGAAGTGACTAAGCTAAAAGTCACACAGGAAGGAATTGGGACAAGGATAGGAACCAGACATGTGACTTCATCGATGTAGGAAATTCTCAGATGAGGAGACTCCCTCTGCCATTACAGGTCAGGCCCTTTTTTGCAGTTTAAAGCATGTGGTAGATAGTTGCCTAGAGCAGAGATGTCAGACTTGCAGCCAGGCAGGCCCAGCAGCTCTTAAAACTCTCTAGGGCAGTAAACTAAATAAATAATAATATCATTTATATTAATATCAATGTTATTCACTTCTTCTACCTACATGACTGGCTCAGCTTATTTTCTGGTTATATATCTCTGTGATTGGTCAGCAAGCAGTAATTTAAGTGCCTGCCGTGGGGTAGGCATTGGAACAAGAAGAAGTACAAAAGTACAAAAGTGAAATAGTTCCTGCCCTCTAAGAGATAACAATTTAACCAAATCATGATGACATTATTTACTTCGTATATACAACTCCCTCTTAATAATATGTTCCAACATGTTTATTCCCCCTATGTCCCTCTTCTTTGTCCCTTGCATGGCCCAAAACTTCACCGCCATTTATAGCATCACCAGAAAAACTTGGTGTTAAAAAGATCAGCCTTTGTTTTAGGGAGAAACAGACATCAATGAAAAGTCTGTTTAGTACCTTATGATATTTATAGTATTTTTTTCTGTGACCTGGAAGCCCTGGGTTTTGCCCATGGCATTCCTGGGAATTTTCATTTTGGGAATTTTTTTTAAGAAAGTAAATAGTGAATTTTTTTTTCCATTTTCACTTTATTCTCCAATTCTAATAAGACTGGATCTTTCCATTTGTGATTTCTTGAAATATGGTATCTCAGAAAGTTTTCTTTTTGGTCATGGCTTTCAGAAAGTCCAGTGATTATTTAAAAATCATTTTTATTTCATTAAATATTTCCTAATTACTTTAATCATTTAAAATTTTTTTGAGTCCAAAATTCCCTTCTGCACTTCCACTCTCATTGAGAAGGCAAGCAATTTGATATCACTTATATATATATATGCAAAACTTATTTCCATATATCATGTTGCAAAAGAAAACAAACAAAATAAAACAATAAAAATTAAAAAGTTTTAAAAGTATGCTTCCATCTGCTTTCAGAGTTCATCAGTTCCCTCTCTGGAGGTGGTTAGCGGTTTTTTTGTTTTCTGTTTTTTAATTTTAGCCTATGTAGGAAGTCACCATTTTCTTTTTCTTTTCTTTTTTTCTGTCACTCTCCTATATTAACTTTATTTTTAATTAATTTATTTTGATTTATCAACAATCACTTCCATAAGTTTTTGAGTTTTACATTTTTCTCCCTCTCCCTCCCCAGGATGGCACACAATCTGATATAGGCTATACATATACATTACTTTCTTTCTTTTTTGAGTGGATGTGAATCTTCTTCTTCTTCTTCTTCTTCTTCTTCTTCTTCTTCTTCTTCTTCTTCTTCTTCTTC
>NW_020945437.1:25515389-25623509 GCF_900497805.2 Vombatus ursinus
TCTTCTTCTTCTTCTTCTTCTTCTTCTTCTTCTTCTTCTTCTTCTTCGTCTTCTTCGCTAAGTGACTTGCCCAGGGTCACACAGCTAGTAAGTGTTATGTGTCTGAGGCCGGATTTGAACTCAGGTCCTCCTGACTCCAAGGTTGGAGCTCTATCCACTGTGTCACCTAGCTGCCCCATATACATTCCTATTAAACATTTTCACATTAGTGATGTTGTAAGGAAGAATTAGACCGAATAGGAGGAACCACAAGAAAGAGAAAAGAAAAGAAAAGAAAAGAAAAAAAATAGCAAATAGTATGCGTCGATCAGCATTTAAAGCCCGTAGTTCTTTCTTTGGATGTGGATAACATTTTCCATCATGAGACCTTTGTAGATGTCTTAGATCCTTGCATTGCTAAGAAGGGCTAAGTCTTTCAACATTAGTCATTGCACAATGTGGCTGTTATTATGTACAATGTTCTCCTGGTTCTGCTCACTTCACTCAGCATCAGACCATGGAAGTCTTTCCAGGTTTTTCTGAAGTCTGCCTGCTCGTCATTTCTTACAGCACAATAGTATTCCATTACATTCATATACCACAACTTGTTCAGCCATTCCCCAATTGATGAGCCTCCTTTCAATTTCCAATTCTTTGCCACCACAAAAAGAGCTGCTATAAATATTTTTGTACATGTGGTTCCTTTTACCTTTTTGATCATCACTTTGGGATACAGACCTAGAAGTGCTATTGCTGGGTCAAAGGGTATGCAAATTTTTATAGCCCTTTGGGCATAGTTCCAAATTGCTCTCCAGAATGGTTGGATCAGTTCACAACTCCACCAACAATGCATTAGTGTTCCAATTTTCCTACATCTTCTCCAACATTTTTCATTTTCCTATTTTGTCATGTTGACCAATCTGATAGGTGTGATGTGGTACCTCAGTTGTTTTGATTTGCATTTCTCTAATCAATAGTGATTCAGAGCATTTTTTCATATGACTATAGATAGCTTTAATTTCTTCATCTGAGAACTGCCTGTTCATATCCTTTGACCATTTATCAGTTGGGGAATGACTTGTATTCTTATAAATTTGAGTTAGTTCTTTATATATTTTAGAAATGAGGCCCTTATCAGAGACACTGGGTGTAAAAATTCTTTTCCAGTTTTTTGCTTCCCTCCTAATCTTGGTTATGTTGGGTTTTCTTGTGCAAAAACTTTTGAATTTAATGTAATCAAAATTATCCATTTTGCATTTCATAATGTTCTCTGTTTCTTGTTTGGTCATAAATTCTTCTGTTCTCCATAAATCTGACAGTAAACTATTCCTTCCTCTCCCAGTTTTCTTATAGTATCAGCCTTTATGTCTAAGTTGTGAACCCATTTTGACTTTATTTTGGTATAGGGTGTGACATTTTGGTCTATGCCTAGTTTCTGCCATACTCTTTTCCAGTTTTCTAGCAGTTTTTATCAAATAGTGAGTTCTTATCACAGAAAAACCTGGAAAGACTTCCATGGTCTGATGCTGAGTGAAGTGAGCAGAACCAGGAGAACATTGTACATAATAACAGCCACATTGTGCAATGACTAATGTTGAAAGACTTAGCCCTTCTTAGCAATGCAAGGATCTAAGACATCTACGAAGGTCTCATGATGGAAAATGTTATCCACATCCAAAGAAAGAACTACGGGCTTTAAATGCTGGTCGAAGCATACTATTTGCTATTTCTTTTCTTTTCTTTTCTTTCGGGTTTATCAAACAATAGATTACTATAGTTATTGACTACTGTATCTTGCATACTTAACTATTCCACTGATGCACCACTGTATTTCTTAGCCAGTACCAAGTAGTTTTGATGATTGCTGCTTTATAATACAATTTACTGCTTTTCATTTCTTGTAACACAGTAGTATTCCATCATATTTATATACCACACCTTGTTAAGCCATTCACCAATTGATGGGCATCCCCCTGATTTCCAATTCTTTGCCTCCATAAAAAGGGCTGCTATAAATATTTTTGTACGTGTGGGTCCTTTTCCCGTTTTTATGATCTCTTTGGGATACAGACCACGAAGTGAATACGTATTGCTGGGTCAAAGGGTATGCACATTTTTGTAGCCCTTTGGGCATAGTTCTAAATTGTTTTCCAGAATGGTTCATAATTCCATGAATAATGCATTAGTGTCCCAATTTTTCCCCATCCCTTCCAGCATTTATCATTTTCCTTTTCTCTCATGTTAGCCAATCTGATAGGTATGAGGTGGTATCTTAGCGTTGTTTTAATTTTAATCAGCAGTGATTTAGACAATTTTTTCATGTATCTATTTGTAATTTTGATTTCTTTTGAAAAAGACCTATTTATATCCTTTGATTACTTAATCAAGTTGGGGAATAGCTTGTATTTTTATAAATTTGGCTCAGTTCCCTATATATTTGAGAAATGGAGCCTTTATCAGAGAAACATAGTGTAAAAAATTTCCTACCAGTTTCCTATTTTCCTTCTAATTTTAGTTGCATTAGTTTTGTTTGTGCAAAAGCTATTTTAATTTAATATAATCAAAACTATCTATTTTACTTCCTATAACACTCTCTGTATCTTGTTAGGTCATAAACCTGACAGTTACATTTTTTCTCTCTCCCTTAATTTACTTGTGTCTAAATGTTTATGTCTAAATCTATCCATTTTGAACTTACCTTAGTATACAATGTGAGATGTTGATCTGTACCTGATTTCTGCCAAATTGCTTTCCAGCTTTGCCACAATTTTTGTCAAATGTTGAATTCTTACCCTAAAATCTTTGATCTTTGGTTTATCAAACACTAGATTACTGTGGTCATTTACTACTGTGTATCATGTACCTCATCTATTCCACTGATCCACAACTCTTATTTCTTAGCCTGTACCAGATGATTACCACTTTGTAATATAGTTTGAAATCTGGAACTGCTAGGCTGGCTTCCTTCCATTTTTTCCCATTGATTCCTTTAATATTTTTGATCTTTTGTTCTTGTAGATAAATAAATAATTCTTTGGTAGTTGATTGGCATGGCACTGAATAAGTAAATTAGGCAAAATTGTCATTTTTATTATATTGGCTCAGCCTATTTATAAGCAATTAATACTTCTCTAATTGTTTAAATCTTTTTTTATTTGTGTGAAAAGTGCTTTGTAATTGTGTTCAGATAGTCCTTGGATTTGTCTAACCCCAGGAAGACTCCCAGGTATTTTATATTGTCTGCAGTTATTTTAAATGGAATTTATCTTTCTATCTATTCCTCCTGGTTTTTGTTGGTTGTATATAGAAATGCTGATAATTTATGTGAATTTATTTTATATCCCGCCACTTTGCTGAGGTTGTTAATTGAACTGGTTTTTTAGTTCGTTCCCTAATCCTAAATATATCATCATATCATCTGCAAAGAGTGATAGTTTTATTTTCTCATTGCCTATTTTTATTCCTTTAATTTCTTTTTCTTTTCTTATTACTATAGCTAACATTTCTAGTACAACATTGAATAATAGTTGTGGTAATGGACGTCCTTGCTTTACTCCTGATGTTATTGAGAAGGCTTCAAGGTTATCCTCATTATAGATTATGCTTGCTCTTGGTTTTATATACATACTACTTATTTTTTAAAAGGTTTTCTTAATTTCTATGCTTTTTAGTGTTTTTCACAGGAATGAGTTATAGTTTGCCAAAGGCTTTTTTCTGGATCCATTGATATAATCATATGATTTTTGTTGTTTTTGTTACTGATATAGTCAATTATGCTGATAGTTTTCCTAATATTGAACCAGCCCTGCATTCCTGGTATGACTCCTACCTGGTCATAATGTATGATCTTTTTGATATATTGCT
This sequence comes from Vombatus ursinus, assembly GCF_900497805.2. Lineage (NCBI taxonomy): Eukaryota > Metazoa > Chordata > Mammalia > Diprotodontia > Vombatidae > Vombatus > Vombatus ursinus. The sequence goes on from NW_020945437.1 coordinate 25,519,233, forward strand.
GTAGTCTTCTTGCTAGTACTTCATTTATTCATTCATTCATTCATTTATTTATGCATTGATATTCATTAAGGAAATTGGTCTATAGGTTTTTTTTCTCTATTTTTACTCCCCCTGGTTTAGGTTTCAAAACCATAATTATGTCATAAAAGGAATTTGGTAGGACTTCTTTACCTATTTTTTCAAATAGCTTATGTGGTATTGGGATTAATTTTTCCTTAAATGTTTGGTAGAATTCACTTGTAAATCCATCTGGTCCTGGAAATTATTTTCTTGGGGACCTCACTGATGGCTTTTAAAATTTCTTTTTCTAAGATAAAGTTATTTAAGTATTCTTTTTCTTTTTCTGTTAATCTGGACAGTAAATATTAATCCTGCCCTTTTTTAAAAAATTTATTTATTTTTAGTTTTCGATATTCACTTCCATAAGCTTTTAAGTTTTAAATTTTCTCCCCTCTGCCTCTCCTCCTTCCTCCTCAAGATGGCGTGCAATCTGAAATAGGCTCTACATATACATTCCTGTTAAACATATTTTCACATTAGTCATGTTGTAAAGAAGAATTACAACCAAGAGGAGGAACCACAAGAGAAAAGAAACAAAATGAAATAGAAGAAAAAAAAGAGAAAATAGTATGCTTCAGTCTGCATTTAGACTCCATAGTTCTTTCTCTGGATGTGGATATCATTTTCCATCATGAGACTTTTGGATATGGCTTAGATCCTTGCATTGCTGAGAAGGGCTAAGTTTATTAAAGTTAGTCATCACATAACGTGGCTATTACTGTGTACAGTGTTCTCCTGGTTTTGCTGACTTGGCTGGGCATCAGTTCATACAAGTCTTTGCAGGTTTTTCTGAAGTCTGCCTGCTCATCGTTTCTTATAGCACAATATTATTTTATTACATTCATATACAACAACTTGTTCAGCCATTCCCCAATTGATGGGCCTCCCCTCAATTTCCAGTTCTTTGCAACCACAGAAAGAGCTGCTATAAATATTTTTGTACATGTGAGTCCTTTTCAGGACCCTGTATCTTTTTGGGATACAGCCCTAGAAGTGGTATTGCTGGGTCAAAGGATATACACATCGTTATAGCCCTTTGGGCTATAGTTCCAAATTGCTCTCCAAAATAATTAGATCAGTTCACAACTCCACCAACGATGCGCTAGCATTTAACTCATTCTTTTAGCCTTATTTTTTCCAGTTGATACTTTGTGTTATGACTTAGGCTCTGTGCACTTCTGGAGAGAATGTTGAGGCCTTCCTTCTCTGGGGTCCTTTTGTTGCTTTCTCTGAACATTGAGTTTTTTTTTTCTTCAGAGATTTCAGAGGCAGCTCAGGACTAGGACCTATAAATGTTTAGCAGAGAAAAGCTGATTGCTGTCCTGGTCTGAGCTTTGCAGGATCTATGTGACAAAACTTTAGACTTGTCTCTGGTTGGAGTTCTAGCAGACTGATCATGGCCCAGTCTTATCAAGTGGAAAACTTTATAGATTCAGAGTGACATAGCTACAGGCTTCACTTTGTTCTGAGCTCCCTTTCCGAGTTACTCAGCTAGAAGTCTCTGGATAGGTTCATAGGCTGAGTCCATGACCCCCAGGCTTGGTCAGAGTCACAAAGCTACTTTTTGCTTTTGTTCCTGCCTCTGTCCAGTACGTAGCCCTCAGACCAGGCTTAATTGATCCACCAGGGTCTAAGCAACATAACTGCCAGATAACTCTTATCTCTATTCTCTGGATGTATTTGTACTCAGGCCCTATCTGGACTAGATCTATGATTGTTTGTTATTTGGTAGCACAATTACAAGCCCTAGCCACAAGATGGAAGGCCCTGTGTGATCCTTTCTGACCAGACTTTCTATACCCCCTTTCGCAGTGCCTCAGACTTTTGATTAGCTCTCTAAGCTGATTGGGCTAGAAAAATGACTAATTGATCAGTATATAATATGGTGCTTTTACTCAGTCTTTGTTAGAGTTGTAAGAGAGAGCTGAGCTATACTGCTTCCTCTTACCTGGACATTTTTGCTAGCTTTGTGTTGAGTCTTAAAAGAAGTCACAGATTCTGTCTCCCTCCCTGATATCAATAAGCAGTATCCTGCAACAAAATAATCTGTTATTATTTTTAAAGCAATTTTCTATGGTTTAGATATATGTATGAGAAATGTTTTTTTGGGGGGAAGAGAATCTTTAAAGTGGTATCTCATTGTCCTCAATCAGACGCTATTTTTAGTTAAACAAAGTTCTAGTGAGATCATAGAATTAGAGCTCTAAGGGACCTAAGAGATGTTATAGTCCAATACCTTAATTTGACTGATGAAGAAACTGAGGTCTGGAGAGGTTGTAACTTGCCCAGGGTCACTTAGCTAGCATTGTATAATTTGAACTAGTACCCTAGTTTTCTGACTGATCTGATATTTTTTTTCTTTTACTAAGCTTTTCTAAAAAAAATGCAGTCGAAAGGACCTTCTGTGAATGTGTAGAAGATGCTCAGAGAAGGATCTCATCTTCCTAGCATAAGGATTCATCAAATAAAAGTTTGAACTTAAGCTTTGAGGAATGAACCTCTTATGGTTGTTGCTTCTAAGAGTGGTCAGTGCCTACGTCAAATATTTTATCAGATAAAACTCTGAAGTATTCAGAAGCCACAGAATAGTACTAGAGGGACACTCTCCAAGGGGAAGGAAAAATAGGGTTACAAGTGTCAGTTTCTCACTTTTTCTTTACTTTTCCTTTTTCTCAGATTTCAATTTTGTTATGTAAACACAGCCATTTCTGTTATATTTTCTAGTAGGCTTTAATAAATGTTTGAAGAATAACTAAATGAATGTCACTATTATTATTTCTTACGGGAACGCAAATACTGAATAACTGAAGATAAGGGCCCTAAGTATGAGAGAGGTACTAAAGCAGAAACACATTTGAAATATAATTACCATTAGCTTTTATTAGTCCAGTGAGGCTGGTTTATAGACCATCAGGGATTGAGGGAAGTCCTTTTTTTTCCCCCTTGCCTAAGCTGATACATTCAGTTTAACATTTATTGAACACCTACTTTGAGTGAATTACTCTATTGTTCTTTATGTTTGCAATTCTTGAAAATTTTGCCTGGCAGCCTAATATCAGTATAGCCAGACTAAGGCAGTCTGCCAGTTTTCAGTGCCCTTATGAACACACACAACAGAGCAATATTTTATTCCCTTGGCGGTAGAAATTGTAGTAAGATTATGTTTGTTAGATCATTTTGTTAAATATTTGGGCTATCCTTTTTCCTTTTTCAGGATGATCAAAAAGGATCAAGTCTCTCTGCCTTTGGGGCCAAAAGAATATTAAGAAATATACTGGGCCTCTAACATCTCCCTTCTTTCAGGGCCCAGATCAAGCACCATCTTTTCCATCAACCTTCCTCTAATCCCTTCTTCCTCATAAGTTGAAAGAGTGCTAGATTTAGAATCAAAGGAACTTGAGTTCAAATCATTATTTTGGTGCTTACTATCTGAATGTCTTTGGACAAGTAATTTAACCTCTCTGGGACACAATTTTCTCATCTGTAAAATTGACTGGGCTGGACTAGATGACTCTAGATCAATGATCCTATGCTCTTTAACTTATTTAATTTATCATAACACTTTTCCTGCAGCCCTCATTTCAACTTAACCAACACTCATTAAATACTTGCTGCATACATAACCCTATCACAGGGAAGATACACAGGTTAGATAAGATGACTCTTGTTGTCAAAGACTTTAAAACTTTAGTAGAAGAGTAAGACACAAATATAGTCTAAATAATACATATTATTATAAGTATTCAATAGAGAGGTACAAAGTACTGTGAGACTGTGGGAGTGGGGTTGGAAGGGAGTTTGTTAATGATCAAGGAAAGATGGTGTTCAGGTTGTACTTTAAAGGATTAGTGAACGAGTTAGGGAGCACATAGACATCATAATGATACATGTTCTTGTCTTTTCCTTCTGTTAAGTGATAGGTTGGTCAATAAACATTTATTAAGCGACTGCCATGTACCCGGCACTGTGCTAAGCACTAGGAATACACAGAAAGGCGACAGACCGTCCCTGCCCTCAAAGCACTCACAATCTAATGATTGCAACGAGGCCTTTCACACAGCAGGTGCTTAATAATTAAATTCAGCATTTCAAATTCTGGGTGGTCATTCAAGTTTCTGTGTCTTATTTTCTTATTCAGCATGGTGACATGTTACACAAGACTGGAGGGGGCACCAAAAGTGTTGAAGACACTTGGCAAAGCAGACTAGATAGTCTTTTTTCTTTTCTCTTCCTTGGACTCCTAAATTATGCTTTGTTCTCTGTTTTATTTTCTGTACTACACATTACAAAGTTCTAAGCTGGGCCTAATTTTTTGCCCCTCTTTAAAAGTCTGGGGTTATATTAGTTGACCTTCAGAATCCCTTCTAGGCCTTTTTTTGTGTAATGAAGCTCTTTGGTCCCATTCTCAGAATAATATTTTTAAATACATAAAAAAATACATAAGATTCGAAAGAAAAAAAGGATTTTTCCCCCCATCCAATTTCATAGATCTCTTGAAATCTATCCAGTGACATTTTTTGGGAGTCTCCGAAGCCCAGGTTAAGAATCCTTGGATTTTGAGCATTATAGGGTATGTGTAGGGTATCTGTTCTCTTTGGGAGCTGGCTTCTCCTAGTAGTGTTAGAGGAAAATGTTGGAAAAGAAGTTAGGACTGTGGGACAAAGAATTGGACAAGAGATGAAAAGCTTGGCACAAAAGGTACAAAACCTTGCCCAAGCAACAAACTCTCAGAATGGACCGAATAGAAACCAGTGATTCCATGAGACAATAGGAAATAATAAAAATGAAATAAGAAGATTGAAAAAAATAGAAAAAAATATAAGTGCAAATGTCATACCAAACACAACTAACTGACCTGGAAAATATATTGAGGAAAAAAAAATGTAAGAATCATTGAACTACCTGAACACTATGTCCTTCCCCTCCCCCACCCCCCAAAAAGGGACCGTAGATACCATAGTTCATAAATCTCAAAGAAAACTTTCCAGATCTCTTAGAACTACAGGGCAAAGTGGAAATAGAAAGAATATGCCAGTGACCTCCCAAAAGAAACTCCCAAGTGCAATTTCCCAGGAACATTATAACTAAAATCCAAAGCGCTCTACTCTTTTGTAGTGGTAGCTGCTAAATTATGTGTGATCTTCACTATGGCTCCTTGATACTTAAATTCTTTCTTGTTGCTTGTAGTACTTTTTTCTTTGACCTGGAAGCTTTGGATTTTAGTTAGTTTAGTTAGGCACCAGATGTGGGATTTGCAGCTAAAAATAGTTGTTATAGAAAAACAGAGTATAATACTATAGAGGTGGGGAATGGGGGTGGGGATAATGGGACATTTAATGAAAGAGATGACATCTAGGCTTTCTTGATGAAAAGGCCTCAAAAGGCTTATATTCTAATGAGGTCGACAATCTTTACACATATAAATATATAAAAGACACATACAGAAGCAGAAATGAGGATCGCTGAATGGGAAGCCACTAAGAGCTGATGGGGACCAAGAAAGTAGAAAGATGTTTCAGGCAGAGAGAACAGTATAAATGTCTTTTTTATAAAAATCAGTCCAAAAATATAATTAAAACACTGGACTTTATCACTAAAAGCCAGTCTGATGTAGAGGAACTACCACCAATTGAGCAGAGTTCCAGTCACTAGCAGGAAAAGCATTTTCAATCACATTTAGCTTCTGTAGTTCTCCTTAAGTAACTCTCTCCAGCTCTGTGAATCACACATTGGAACAACCCTCCTCTATTGAGGCTTCTTCCTATGACGTGGGTGGTTCTCTCCAGACCTCCATTTTAGGGAAGAAGCCCAGGCCAGCTATGTCTTCATTCCTCTCCTGGGTGCATTCGGGACTCTCTCTTGTACTTTTTCTACCTTGACCTTGCACTAGGCACCTTCATTTCCCCTTTATAGCTTCCTTTTGTGAGTTGCCTTGTCCCCATTAGAATGTAAGTTTTTGAGGAACAGGAACCGTCTTTCTTCTTGTATTTGTATTCTCGAGGTTCAACACAGTGCCTGGTACATAGTAATAAAATGTTAATAATAATAATAATAAATATTTATTGGCTGACTGAATGGAGAGAGGAATACATCTATGGCCTATTCCAGGGATATAGAGGCGTTCAGTTTGGCTAAGTATTGACTGGGTGAAGTAGCATGAAATAAAGCTAGAAAGGCTAGCACCTTTTTGTGGGGAAAGATGTTAGAACTAGAGTTTGAGTTAAAAGATATTTTGGTATTTTAGATCTGGAAAAGACCATTAAGGTCATCTAGACAAGAAGTGTCAAACTTACTTCTTGCCCCTGGCTGCAGCAAATTTCCAGGTGGAGCCAGAACCAGATTAAAATGTACTTGGAAGATGTTTAACAAAATAAATAAAAATACAACACAACAGAGATAATGTTAGTGGTTTTCTAAGTCAGTATATTGTCTGCAGGGATCCTTTTCTGTTTGAGTTTAACATCTCTATTCTAGACCAACCCCCTTATTTTACAGATGAGACCAAAGCTCAGAGAATATAATGGACTTGCCCAAGATCTCATTAGTATATAAATGACAGAGCTAGAATTTGAACCCAAGTCCTTTGTATCTCAGTTCTAAAACTCTTTCTTTTGCTTATCACCTGAGTAGAAGAACTAGATCTGGAATAACCTACATACAAATTGACCATACTTTTTGCCCTGCCCCCTGTGTCCACTGGGCCAAAGGTTAAGCAATCAGTACATTCTCCAGTTTAAGTCAATAGTGGCCTTCTTTGTACTGTTTCACTTGCTGGAGTAAAACAGCAAATCATTGAAAGAAAGAACAAGGAGGCTCTCACATGCTGTCCAGACTCAAGTAGGGATGGAAGTAAAACAAGGCAATGTGGCACAATGAGAACAGTTCTGGAGTAAGAGCTGAAAGACTAGGGCACTTGGCCATACTGTTTAAATACCGGTTTTATGATGTTGAACAAGTCGAACAAGTTATTTTCCTTCCCTGGGTACCATCTGAAAAGTAAGATGGTTGATGTGGGTGACTTCTGAGATCCCTTCTAGTTCTTAAAGTCTGCTTTGTTGGAAAGAATGCTGGACTTGGAGTTAGAAATAAGTTCTATTGCTGCTGATTTTTATTGGCTTTGGGACCAAGGTATATAGAGGAAATATATGCTGGAGGCAATACAGTTCTGAGGGCATTGAGGGATTGATTCACAAGCTATCTGAAAGACAGAGAAAGATACCTAAGCCATGGAAAACAGGAAGATACATGTTTGCTAACAGTGTTCATCACAGTGGTGGAGAAGATCCAACACAGAGCTCATGTTGAAGAGGGATTCCCTTTGGATTGTGAGGTCTCCAAATGTTGTTTTATGAATGACAATATGCTATCTGCGTTAAACCACTGAAATTGGCAGATTCTTTTGGAAGAGATCTATACCCATTTAAAGAGTGGTTTTCATCTTATGTATATCTGGTGATGAAACATACAAATGAATTAGTTGTGGTCAGAATTAAAATAGAGGAAGAGAGCAGACAATTGCCTTCAGGAAATTTTAAAACTCCTTTTATGATCTCAAGCTTCTCCTGAAAGCAAGAGCTTATCTTTTAAAAACTAAGTGAGAACACAACAATTTCTTAAAAATTGAACATCAGTGTCATGAAGAAGGCAGCAGAAAGAGGTGTGTGGTGGGTGTGAGCAGATTTTGGTATGTAACTAATGAAGAAGTTTGAAGAAATGCCATAGTAGAATATATGAGTAAGAAAATATGTAATAGGAGATATGGACAGGGAAAAGATAATGCGTTCAGTTTGGGATATGTTGAGTTTGAGATACCTTCAGGACAGTCTGTTGCCAGATGTCTAAAAAGCTGCTTGTGATATGAGACTGGAGCTCAGGAGAGCGGTTAGGCCTGGATGTATAGATCTGGGAATCATCTGCATGGTAGAATTCTTGGCAGCTGATACTAATGGAAGTAGTATACAGAGCAAAGAGAAGAGTTTCAGGGCAGACCTGGGGATACCTATGAATAGTTCTTAAAAAAGGAGAGCAAGAAGGAGTCATCAAATAGGTAGGAGGAGAACCAGAAGAAAGTGGTTTTACAAGAACAGAAAGGAGAGTATCTAGGAAGAGTGGGAGATCAGTAGTGTTGAAGGTTACAGAGAGGTCAAGAAGGATGATGATTGAGAAAAGACCATTAGATTTGGCATTTAAGAAATCATTGGTAACTTTGGAAAGAGCAGTTTCAGGTTGAGTGATGATATCAGAAGCCACACCACATAAGATCAAGAAATGAGTTAGGGGAGAAGTGGAGACAATTGATGTCGACAGGTTTTTCAAGAAACCTATCTTCCTCTGATGGAGGACTTCAGTCGTCCATACATCTATTCATACGCTCTTATTTTGTCCAAAGCAGGACAATTACTAATTTCTTGACTTGCTTTAATGATCATTTTCAAAAAGTGGAGGAATCATCAAAGGGAATTTCCATTTTGAATCTCATTCTCATTAATATAGAGTGAATGATTCCTAGGATAAAAAAAATTGGAACCTTGTAGCCAGAATTGACTGCTTCATTTTAGAGTTTGTGATAAAGATGAAGACACAATCTGATGTGCACCTTAGATTTTGAAAGAGTAGATTTCAAAGGGCCCAGAGAGATAACAAATAAGATCTTATGAACCAAATCCTACAAGAAAAGTCTTCTCTAAAGGGATGGGGGAATGTCAAGAATCAAATTCTTAATACATAAAGGGAAATAAATGTGATGAGGGGGAATAATAGAGCTTGTCTCAAGATACCAATGTGCATGCAAAAAAAAGAAACTCACAAAGAAGTTAAATTTTAAAAAGATATGTACGGAAGATGGAAGCTTGGATAATGGAAAATGTGACCAAAGGTGTGGCATGACTCTAAGAACAGTGTTAAATGTTAATTGATTGATTTATTGATTGATTGATTTAATAGGGGTCTGTATCAACTCTTAGCTGCTTTTTCAGCTACAATTTGGTTCTAACCTACTTTTCTGCATGAGTGAATGCTGGTGAACACTGAAGTTGTAAAGGAAAGCTGAAGGGATAGCATCAACAGGTATGTTTGAGCTATGTGGGAGGAGAAGAGGAGGATCAAAGGAGGTAAAGGACCCATTGCTGAGGATAGATGGTGTGATAATAACTGGCGGAAGGAGAAAGCCATGCTGTTCAATTCCTAGTTTACTTCTTTTTTATCTTTGGGCTGGAAAGGACAGAACAAAAATAACTAAGAGTTAATTTTTTGTTTTTAAACTGAGCCTGTGATTATGTCAGTGTAGGAAGCCTTGAGTGAGGGACTTCCTACCCTAATACAGATAGGCCCTTTTGGGGGAACATATAGTCTTAGAGAATTTGCTAGGGCACTGAGAAATAAGGTGTGACTTAACTTAGGGTCACATAGTCAGGATGGGTCAGATTCAGGACATAGGCAGGACTAGACTTGCTATCTAATATAAATAAAGAGATGTTGTGAGCACCTAGCTTATTGTATTCAGAGAACCAATGTATAGAATTACTGAGCTACTTACTATCAGCAATATTGGAAAAATTGTGGAAAATGAGGGAGATGCAGTAGAACTGGAGAATTTAGGCAATTGAGATTAAGTGACTTGCCCAGGGTCACACAGCTAGTGTCAAGTGTTTAGTCTGAGCCAGATTTGAACTCAGGTGCTCCTGACTTCAGGGTTGATGCTCTATCCACTGTGCCACCTAGCTGCCCCCTCCTGATTTAAAAAAAAAAAAAGAGAGAAGAAAAGAGAATAATCTGCAGTCTATATCTAATGAGCTTGACTTTGATTCTTGGAAAAATTCTAGGTTGTGTTGTTAGAGAAATAGTGAACATTTAGGGGGCAGCTAGGTGGCACAGTAAATAGGGCACTGGTCCTGGAGTCAGGATGACCTGAGTTCAAATCCGGCCTCAAGACACTTGACACTTACTAGCTGTGTGACCCTGGGCAAGTCACTTAACCCTATTGCCTAGCGCGCCCCCCAATAGTGAACATTTAGAAATGGAAGCAGCGATCATAGAGAGCCAGCGTAGCTTCATCAAGAACAGATCGTGCTAGACTAACCCAGAGTGATAGATCACTGTGATGCTGTAATATTACATAAGGCACCTTTGAAGAAAAGCATTTAATAGAATGTCCTGTGCTATTTTTCGGGATGGGTTGGAAAGATGTGTGCTACTCTATACTACGATTAAATGGAATTAGAACTGATTGGCTAGATTCAGATTTATCATTTAATGTTGACTAGTCCTGAGATCTCTCGTGCTTAGCTTGGTGCTGTTTAACATTATTACAATAACTTTGATAAAGGCTTTGATAAGATTTTTATCAAATTTGCAGATGACACAAAGCTAGTAGGGATAGCCAAACTGAAAACCAAAATCAGGAACTAAAAAGTTCTTGACAGGCTAGAAAAATTGACTAAATCCAATAAGGTGAAATTTAAGAGTAAATGGAAAGTCTTATTCTTGGTTTCAGAATGTTGACTTCATAAGGACAAACAAGGAGAGATATGGTTAGATGGCAGTTTGTCTGGAAAAGATCTAGGGGTTTCAGTGGGTCACAAGCTAATGATGCATGAGTATATAATATGGTAGACCAAAAAAGAAGACATTCAAACAAACTTGGCCTGCATTAAGAGAGTGTCTAGCAAAAAGAAAATTGTAGTCTTGCCATCCTATGCCCTAGTCAGACCACATCAGCAGTATTGTGTTTTGTTTTGGGTACATTTTAAAAAGGACATTGACAAGTTGGAGAGCATTCTGGAAAGAGGGAACCAAGATGATAATGGTTCTTAAGTCCATGCTGTTCCCTTGCCCCCTTGGAGGTCATCTCATAGAGACTGGATGACTTTGTTGGTTTTATAAGAGTAGAGATGCTTTTTCAGGTATTTCTTGGACTAGATAGCCAATTAGGTGCTTTTACATCCTAAATTTCTATGATTCTGATTCTTTGACTTAAGCTTTGGCTAACCAGTGTTATATTCTGTTTAATGTGAGCTATGTTGTTAGGTTCCTTCCAGCTTTGATATTATGCATTTTATTTTATAAGGTCTCTCTAAGCTCTGACATTCCAGTTTTGAGGTCCCTCCTAGCCCCAGCATGCTGTGTTCTTTGGTCTTTTTCTGTTGATTTCTAAGGTTCCCTGCAGCTCTGATGTTCTATTTTTAAGGTTCTTCTAGCATTGATATTTTTTGTGTACGATGATGGTTTATTCAGAAGGTGCAGCTGTAGCTCCTTATAATTATTCCTACTTTCATTGTGAAGCTACAAATCAAGTCATCAGAGAGTACTGATAATAGTAAGGTTCTCCTGTTCCTACAAATAGTATCATAATGTGGAATGCCAACAGATTACCACCTTCACAGTTTAGTGCAGAATAGCTATAGTTTGATATGGATAAATTTCAAATGGAAGAGTTTTTAAAAGTGAGATTTGAGGGGGGTGTGTTAAAGAAATTATAAGCTGAAAATTGCATATTTACTTAATCAGGACTTTCTTTAGTTGTAAAGTTAAAGAAAGCAAGAGACCAAAATGTACCACAGCAGGCTTCTTGAGGCAGGTGTTTTTCCAATGGTCCCTTTGCTCTGAAGAGCCTATATAGTAATAGGGATTGAGTACTCACCTGTATTCAGTATTGTATGAGGATTTCAGTGTGACATACAGAAAGGTAGGACCCTTACTTCTCTAGGAAGGGACTTAAATGAAGGCTTCCATCACTGGCTTCTGTGACAGTTGTGAGATTCTGATACACTTACTACAAATGTCATTAAGTCCCTGAAATTCCTAGCAAATTAAAAAAAATAGACATTTTAAGAAGGCAGTATACACAATGAAGGGTGTGAATTAGGTCATATCTAAAGTTCTCTTCCAATTCTACATTCTGTGATCTGTAATTTCAAAATGTTTTTCAGACAAGTAATAATACTGATTAGTAAGCCTTAATTGTTCTTTCATGGATATTTCATTATCAGGAGGGCTAGCGGCACTGCTGCTATCTATGTAACTATGTTTAAAAAACAACAGAAGAAACAACACAATCCCTGACTGAAAAGAGTTTATAATTTAATAGGTGGGGATATGAATGATACAGTGTTGTGAAGACTGTGGATTTGCCCTCAGAGCACTTGGGGGTGGGGGCAGAATTTGCATGGATGCCGTTTTGGGCTTACTCAGGAAAAACCTCCAGACACTTAGAGCCTGGAGTGTGTTGGGGCCACCTCTTATTGGCTCTTTCTTAAGAGCCTATTGTTAAATTTTCAGTGTGAGCTTTTACCCCTCTGAAATTGGCAAATGCTACTGGTCTGGGCTTGATTTGTTATATTGTTGATTGTCTAGACTTAGGAAAGTGATGAAGAAAATGTTCATTAAAATTAAACTTCCTTAAGATTAACGACTAAAGGTAAGATTAAACTTAAAAGTATATCAAGTAGTCCGTACCCACTCCTCCAACCCCAAACAGTAGTCAAATATTTGTGAGTCCACTCATGATTAGAAGCTATGAAGAAATAGAATTGACTGCTTCAGGAGGTAGTAACTACCTGTAGCTCTTTGGGGGTCTTTAAAGCAAAGGCTAGATAACTAATATTTTATAGTAAGAATTCTTTTGGGGGTGTCTGGATATCCCAGATGGCTCTGGGACCCCTTCAAACCATGAAATTCTGATTATTATTCTAGGGAAAAGATAGTGCTCCTGTTTGATTAGAACATTATATTTTGACACCCGTTTTTAAGTCCTTTCCGAAGGACCTAATTTTTAAAAAATGTATATAGTAAACACTCAATAAACCTAAAGGAAACACAGTGGTGTCTAATAATCATGAAGGCCTAAATTCTAATCCCAACTCTGCCACTTACTAGTTTAGGGCCTTGAACATATCTTTTCCCCCTCTGGCCCTCAGTTTCTTCATCTGTAAAAGAAATGGGGTGGCATGAATGAACTTTAAGGGCTCTTTCTAGTTCTATCATTGTGTGAGACTGGGCATTAATGATTATAGTAGTGATTGCAGAATAGGGAATAGAACTTGATTTCATAATTATAATCACACTCCCTTAGTGCTTCCTTTCAAAGGGAAGCTAATTCACATTTGGTAAAAATGACTTAGTGCTTCATTTTGAGAGAGACAGTAGGAATTTCTATAAGTCCCTTCAGTTGGTAAGAAATATAATTCACGTGTCATATGCTTAAACTGACATCTCTTTACCTTAGTTGTCCACTTTCCTGCTTGTTATAGAAATTATTTAGTGAGTTAGGAAAGGGGCTTATGAATTCATGCAGGGTTGCCAGCTGTTATAGATTTTCTTTTTCTACTTTAAACTTTATACTCTGTGGCAGGGAATTAAATTCATTAATATGTGCAGGTACAAACCATGAACTTAGCTTTTACCCCTGCTATTCAACTGATCATTTGTAAAAGAAAGGAAGGAAGGAAGAAAGAAAGAACTTAATGAATTTTTAAAATTCCATAAACGTCAGTCTCCTAGGGGAGATAGGAAGCTAGTTGTTTTTATATGGCTTACATAGATGTTTAAAGATGTTTAGATTATTTTAGGTCACTTATGCTACTGTGAAATTAGTCAGTCCATCACTATTCAGCCGAAGTTTCTATAGATATTCCAGGAGTACTAATTCTGTCATCATAGATTTCATGGTTGACAGAGACCTCAGAATAACCCTAACTACACAGAAATTGTCCTTATGGACAATTTATGGACCACAAGAGTGGTCAGAAGCCTCCATTTGAAGAGAGGTGATGTATTGCATGGGAAGAGCATTGGATGTGGGGTTAGAGATTTAGGTTGATTCCTACTTCTATTATTGCCCTTAGAACCATGGGAAATCATTTAACCTCTCTGGGCCTTGGTTTCCTCATCTGTGAAATGAAGGGTTTGTCCTAAATGACCTTTAAAGTCACTTAGACCTCTAAATCTATCTTCCTATTATCCTGTGACCTATGACCTTCTGTGATAGGGAGAGGACTACTTGAGGCAGTCCATTTTTCACTTGTAGATAGCCCTAGTGAGAGGAATTTATTTCTTACCAAGCAACAATCTACCTTTAGACCTTCCACTTTTATTGTTTCTGTTTCTTCTCTGAACCAGTATGTCAGCCAGCAAGCATTGATGAAGCCTTTGCTATGGAGCAGGCTATGTGCTAAGCTCTGGGTTAACTAGAAGGCACCACAGTCCCAGCTCTCTCAGTGAGCTCACATTCTAGTAGGGGAAGCAACGTGTACAACACTAGGTACATACAACATCTATACAGACTGGATGGAAGGTGATGCCAGAGGGGAAGGCACTAGCAACGGAGGGGACAGGGGAAGGCCTCTTGCCTAAGAGGGGATTTGAACTGAGACTTGAAGGAAGGCAGGGAAACTAAGAGGTAGAAGTGAGGAGCCAGAATATTCCAGGCCTAGGGACAGTCAGTCCAAAGGCATGGAGATGGGGGAGGACTGACAGGAATGCCAATGTAGCTGGTTCACATAGTTCATAGAGGGATATAAAGTATAAGAATACTGGAAGCAAAAGAAGCCCAATACTTCTATTCCAGGGGATCCTTTCAGATATCTGAAGATAGATATTATGTGTTGCCTCCTCCCAGAAAAATCTTTTGTTGCCACAGTAGAACACCTTATCTGTATTTTTCCTTTATTCCATCATTCCTTCCCTTGTATTATACTTTTCTAGGCAAATGACATTTTCCTATCAAGTAAAATGTAAGCTCCTTAAGGGGAAGGAATATATAATTTTTAATCTCTGTGTTTTTGTGTCCCCAGTGCCTGGCATGTGTCCTTATACATACTAAACATTTAATAAATAGTGAGTTTATTCAAATAAAATATCCCCATTTACTTCAACTCATATATTCTAAAAGCATTTTGTCCAAATCTTGCCCCTGCCCCCAGTATTCCTTGTCTCATATAATAGTTAACCTTTATACATGCTGTATGCCCCATGGATGGACAATAGAATGTCATGTCTTTGAGGGCAGAGACTGTTTGGCTTGTATTTTGGTTTCCCTAGTGCCTCCTCCATGGAAGCCTTTGTCCAGTGATCTGTTATGGTAGGGTGATGGCTTTGGGTTCTCAGAGACTATGCTGAAAGAGAAAAACTCTGTTAGATCCTACCAATCTGGAAAGGCTTGAAGTCAGACCCATGAGGGCCTTGTGTATCTGTCATCTGAGGACCAGCCCAGCCACTGGAGGCTTATTAGTAGGATAGCCATGAGAGGATGGATTTTTCAGTTACAGCAACTCTTGAAGACCATCTCCTAAATTGTAGAAGGGTTATAGGTTTTGTCAGTGGGAAGAAGACCCACACAAGCTTGCTGAAGTATTGAGTCACTGACCCTTCTCCAAGGTTGTGCCCTTAAGTACCTTATTCCGTAGGGTAGAGAAAATATTAGCAGGTTGAAGCTGCTGCCCCGCCCTTAGAAGGGAGCAAAAGTGCTCAAGATCCAAAACCTGTAACTTCAGAAGGAAGGGAGCTCTAAGCATGTCATCACCCTTCAATTACTTATAAATCATCTTCCTTTATAAAGGGGAAGAATTACTGGAAAAGGTATTTCAAGAGATCTAGATTTCAATTAACTTTACCAGTGAGATAATCCTTCATCACAGTCATCCTTAAGCAAGGGGCCAGAAAGGATTGGGAATATAAAAGATGAGCGAAGCTGGCTCTGGATGGAAAACCAGATGGTTGCGTAAGTTGACTATTTTAGAGTAAAGCTATCTGGGGGAAAGAAAGGAAGAAATTTTGTGAATATCCATACAAATAAAGTACTTAAGATAAAGTTCAGGTATTAAATATAAAACTAAAAAGATACCTTTTATGATGCTTAAAAACTGAAGAAATTAAGCTGTATTTAGGCTAACCATGTTATGCTGGTGAGTTTTAGGCTTGGAGATAGATATTCACATTCCAGTACTGGCTTTGATACTAACAATATTTACTCATTTAACCATTCTTAAGCCTCAGTTTCCTTATCTGTGAAACAGGGATACTACTCGTTCTGCCTGTTGTACAGGTTTGTTGTGAGTAAAGCACCCTACTCTAAAGCACTATGAAAGTGGAAACTACTATTTCAACAGATTCCACAGAGTAAACTAAAAAGTGCATTAACTAAAATCAAGTTGGTTCAGAGATTAGCTCTGACACTCTAGTAGCTGTGTGACCTGACCTACTTAAACTCTTTGAGCCTCAGTTTCTCCGTCTCTGAAAAAGATTGAACATTTCTACTACTCTTCCTTATACTGTTATTCTAAAGAAAGTACTCTGTAAGCCTTAAAGCATCATATAAAATTGTAGTATTATTCATTTATTTACTTTGCTATGTTCTGATATAAAGATGAAAAATTAAACAGTCGATATCCTCAGGGTGATTACAGCCTAATAGAAGAGATACAGCATGTGCCATAAATAAGTATGAAACAAAGTAGAATGTGATTAGGACAAAGGATAAATCTATACCAAATGACTTGGAGAGGAAGAAATCACTTTCAGAAAGGCTTCTTGAAGGACATGGCCCTAAAGTTGGCTGAGTCTTGAAAAAAGCAAGATTGTTTAACAGGTAGAAATGAGGAATGATCAAGTTCTGGGCCTGGGAGACAGTCTGTGGGAATTTACAGGGCCGAGTGCTCAGGTTGAGTTAGGGAAACTGCTAGTGGTCCAGCAGGACACAGAGCATGGAAACGAAGTAAGGCTGGAAAGGCAGGGTTGGAGCCGTGCTCTGAAGGGCATGAAATCTATTCTAAGAACATCATGTTTTATCTTAAAAGGAAGGAGCCTGCGAATATTTTTGAGCAGGGGAATGATGTGGTTAAATAGGAGTTTAGAGAAGCTTCTTTTGGCCAGGGTGAAGAGGGAGAGATTAGAACCAGGGACACCAATGTTGTAGGCTGTTACGATAAGGTAATAAATAGGCAAGGGTGATAAGAACCTGAGCTAGGGTGGTGAGGTTGGGAGAGGAAAAGGGATAGATATCAGGCTTCATCAGTCTGAGTAGCACTCACTACTAGACCTGTCCCAGGGGAGAATACCGATCTTTTTGGAGTGTTCTCAGTATCAAATAGTTCTGAAGTTTGTTTTTTCAGTATCAGCATGCATCAAATACTGTCAGTAATGCTTAAACCCAGTACCCATAGGAATTAGAAGAGCCCTTGTTTTAGCCCCAATTGCACCACTAACATCACCTAGATCAAAGCCTCCCTTTACCTTTTTATGGCTTCATTTTTTCTTTTTTCAAACAAGGCGTTAAGATTTGGTGGTCTCTAAGATCCCTTCTGATACTGTCTAAATTTAATTAGTGATTGGGAGCATGTTAGAGGGAAATTGAGTTTACAGGACTTACTTGACCCTGGATAATTTGTCCTTCCACTCCAGTAGGGAGAGGGTTTGATGGGAGCATACACGTACATGGGGCAAGTCTGAGTTTCAATGCTAGCTTTGCCGTTTATTAGGTATATGACTATGGTGGTCTTTCTGTGTCTCTGAGCCTTAGTTTTCCCCTCCACAAAAAATTCAGTCCTTACACTAACTACCTCGTAGCAACATTGTAAACCTTCAAGTGCTATCTAAATGGAAGCCATTGGGGATTGGACTAAGTGACTTCCAAAACCCCCACCAGCTCTAAATCTTTGATCCTATTAGGAGATTTAGTGGATTCCTGAATTAAGAAGCACATCAAGCAGCTCCATAAAGCCTAAAATCTCTAAGCCTTAAACTCACTCTGTTCCTGAAGAGTGAAATAAGAGCTGGAAGGAAATGGAACATAGCTGGTGTGGTTCTGCTTTCATAGCAAATTATTCTAAATTTGATTCTGAAAATAGGTATCAACATGAGCAAAATCATGTTTTATTTGTGGAAGTACAAAGGGCATATAGGGGAGGAATTTGTTATTAAGAAAGAGCTTCCTTTATGACCTCATACTTACGTTGAAAAATATCTTCCCTCCTTTGTCAATAGGGCATCCAGAAATTGGCTAGTCAGTACCTGAAGAAAGATTGGCCCGGAATAAAAGCTGACGATCGGAATGATTACAGGTAATTCAGCAAGTGGGTCTTGATAATTTTTTTTTTAAATGGCAGCTTTTTTGCTTTCCATTTCACAAACTGACATTTTAATTCCCGGAGGAAGGATAGTACCTTTACTGAATGACATTAAAATTATGTATCTTTCTAAAAATCTAGAAGGCTTTGTAGCTAAAGCCTATCATTGGAGGTGTATTGAAATTGGATAGATCCTTCCAGAAATATGAAATGGCCTGGGAAAGAAAGGTCTTTCAGGAGTACTTTACATGTTCTCCCTTTGTTATATCATTCACTCCTAGAGCTTCAGTTATCAACTTTATGTAGTTTCATAATCTCCCAGGTTCATAGCCTTGGTGTTATTCTTGTTCCCTTACTGCACATATTTGTCACATCTATCAAATCTGACCCCTTCTCTCTACTCGTAGAGCCACCACATTAGTTTTGTCTCTCATCACTTCTTACTCAGATTATTGCACTGGACTTTGGACTGACTAGCCTTCTTGCTTTAGGCCTCTCCTACCTCCCACTCCATCCCCCACACTACTGCCAGAGTAATTTTCCTTAAGGATAGATCTTACTATTTAATCCCCTACTGAATGAACTCCTTGTTGACTTGAGGATCAAATGTAAACTATTGTTTAGTATTTAAAGCCCTTTATAACCTGGTCCCAATATGTCTTTCCAGCCTTAATGTACATTACTTCTACTTCCACACTCTTCAGTGTAGCCAAAATGACCTCCTTTCTCTTCCTCAGAAATAGCCGAGGATCATATAGCTAGTATGAGACTAGATTTGGATTCAGGTCTTCCTGCCATCAATGAGGCAGCTAAGTGGGACAATGGATACAGTGATGAGCCAGGAGTCAGGAAAACCTGAGTTCATATCTGGTTCAGATCATCACCACCTCTTTCCTGAATTGTTGTAGTAGCCTTCTAATTCATCTCCCTACCTTGAATCTCTCCTTTTTCCAAACCACAAGGTTGCCAAAGTAATTTTTCTAAGGTGTAAGTCTGACCATATTAATCCTATACTTAATAAATGCCAGTGGCTTTCTATTATCTCTAAGATCAAATGTTATTTTACCTTTATCTCATCTTTTTAAAACATTTCTACTTTTGTGCAAGTTTTATAACATATATAATTATTACTATAGTACTTATATGTAATTTATGAATAAGTAAATATACACATATTTAGGGTACATGCTCAAAATTTGCTTTATATTTGATGGATATCTAAAATATTTGGAGACCATTTATTCTGTAGGATAAAAAGCAGAACCCACAGCCTGGCATTCAAAGCCCTTTAGAATTAGCTCCAGCCTACCTTTCTAGCTCTGTTTCCCTCTACTCTCCTTTATGTACTACATACTCTACTTCATTTGGACTGCTCATGCTTTGGCCCTATCTCCATTCACTCACCCAGGCCTTCTTCCTATCCCTGGAATACAAGGATCTATATCTAATACCCTATGAGGACCTACGTCTTATCTCCATAGACTAAAATTACCTTCCTTTAAAGCCTAGCTTAAGTGCTTCCTCTTTTGTGGAACCTTTTCTGATTTCTCCAAGGTCAAAAATTATCTCCTCCAGAAATTTCTCATTCAGTTTATCTATCTGTAGATTGCCCAGTGCTTAGCACAATGCCTGATGCATAGTAAACAGTAAATGCCTGTTGACTGACTGATTGCCACTTGGTGTTGTTAAATTCTCTATTGGGTTGTATTTATTTGTGTACATGTCCTATTCCTTCTGTACCTCTTTTAAGCTAAGGAACTTCATTCTAATTCTTGCTGATGATTGAGTCCTTGAGCAAGATGGCTATGTCTCTCCCTCTGGGTTCTAGAGGTACCCCTGAGGGATTGGGATGATTCTTCTCTAATGCTATTGGCTCAAGCCACGTTCTGGTTGTTCTTCCAAGCCTCAACCGGACAGGTTGTTGATACTTTTTTACAAAGACATATTAATTGTGAAGATGTAGCAAGAAGAGAGGTACAAACACTTCCTAACACATGGGGGCATACTCTCCCCTAACTTCTATCATTCTAGTGCAAAGGTGGGCTCAAACTTAAAGCAGTTTCTGTCTAGCACCTATAAGGCATCAGGGCAGCTACGTGTTTCAGTGGATAGAATGCCCAGCCTTGAGTCAGGAAGAGCTGAGTTGAAATCCAGCCTCAGACACTTACTAGCTGTGTGGCCCTGGACAAGTCACTTAATCCTCAGTTTGCCTCAATTTCCTCATCTGTAAAATGAAGATAATGCTAGCACCTGCCTCAAAGGATTGTTGTGAGGTTCAAATCAGATAATGTGAAGCACTTAGTACAGTGCATGGCACATAGTAAGTGCTATATAAATGTTAGCTATTAATTAATCTCAAAGTGGGAAAGAACAAATGCACAGAACATGGGCCCATTTTCATGGGATGAATGTTGGTCCTGGTTTGGGAAGTGGATGAGCCCAAAACCTTTTCTCATCCCGAGACTTACAGCAGGTCTCTGTCATTTGAATACAGCCAGACAAAGAAGAGGAAATTCCTGGGCTAGTTTGTATTTTTTTTGAAAGCATTCTCAGTTCTGGCTCAGCAGCCAGTGGAAAAGGTTCTTTTCTTCACATTGGACCAGAAACAGTCAGAATACCTGCCTGTGCTCTGACTCAAGGAGCAAAGCCCTTCGATTACATTTCATCACACCTTTCCAGAAGCATGTTCCCCTAGCCTCTTTGACATGAACAGCCCCACGCAGAATAGTGCGTATGATCTGAGGATAGAGCTCCATTATCAGGCCCCACTTACACTTCACCATATTGTAAACTTCTTGTGAGTAGAGACCATTCTGTTCTTGTTTTTTTTTTTTAAGGCAATTGGGATTAAGTGATTTGCACAGCTAGTAAGTGTCAAGTGCTTGGTCTGAGGCCGAAATTGGACTTAGGTCCTCCTGACCTCAGGGTCAGTGTTCTATCTACTGCGCCACCTAGCTGCCCCGAGACCATTCAGTTTTTATCTATTTACATCCCCTACCATTGATTCCGGGGCCTTGTATTGAATTCAGTTGACATACTATATGTGAAAGAGTTTTGAAAACTGCCACTATACAAGTGTATGAAATAATTACCTGATAAATCAGTTTCTAAATAGTGACTTAAAATATGGAAATGAAAGACTATTGGTCAGGGATAGTGTATACCTAGCAAGAGCTGGTAAGAATGGTTTTGTCAAGAATCTTGCCAACGTAACCCAAAGAATGTTAACCTGGAAGGGAAAACTGAGGGGAAAAATTGCCTAAACCTATCCGGCACATTGGATACCACAGAAAGTAGTCATATTGTAGGAAGAATAGCTGTAGTGACAATTAAAAATTTGCAGGAAACAAAATCTATAGCCTCAGATGTCTTTGCACATGCACAAAGCATGGTTGTAACAAGCAAGATGAGCCAGATATTTTAACATAAAGAAGTAAATTCAACCTATTAGGTGTCACTGAAACTTGGTAGAATGAGACCAAATGCTAGGATTACCTCTAGAAGAGGATACCTTATTAAAAAAACAACAGAATGGGTAAAGGGGGTAGGAGGGAGATTCGCAGAGTAGCATGGTATATTAAGGAGATATTCTTATGTAGTAAAGATGGTATGGAAAAGTGAAGTATGGTAGGAATAATTTGGGTGGAGATGAATGGAGGTAAAAACAGAAGTGACAACTGTCAGTGGAATATACTACAACCAGTTGGACAGAAAAAATTAAATTGGTGAAGAGTTTAGGAAACAGATATATGGTCCTAGCACAGAGGCATGATAAAGTAGTAATGGAGGCTTTCAGTTATTTGGACATGTAGTGGAATATTTCTTTTGCCAAAAGCAGAGCAGCTCTTAATTTCTTACCTTAATGATAATTTCATCCTTGATCATTTCAAAAGTTGGTAGGATCAAGGAGAGGAGCTTCTACTTTGGATATGATTCTTCTAATAAGGAGCTATTAGTTCTTGGGATGGAAATTATGGGAATCTTGATGGGGAGTGGGGTTATCAGGAAGTGGACAGTGACTATTCAATTTGTGATAAAGGGTACAGTCTAACATTTACCATAAATTTGAGGAGAACAAGTTTGGAAGAATTTTTTAAAAAAGAAAACATAGAATCCCATTCTCTAGAACTCTGCTCAGGAAAGATGGGAGGTACATAGAAAGAAATTCAGAGGAAACAAAGAGAAACCATTCTGAAGAAGAGAAGAGGGAGCTGCCTGCAGAATATTAGTGTGGCTGTACAGAGATCATCAACCAATTTAGATTTTATTAAGAAGCCTATGTGGAAGTGAGGGGGAGTAAGAGAGGGTGAATACATAATGTCATATCAATAGGACTAGAATAAGCTGGCACCAGTTAGGAAAATTAAGAACAAAAAGGAGTCTTTTTTTTTTTTTTAAAGCAGTGTTGGAGAAAAGAAATAGAATCAAAGAAGGGATAAAGACCATTGCTTGTTGTGAGTGGCATTAGGATAGCAGAGAAAGCAGAGTTGCTTAATTAATTCTTTCTTTTGCTTCTAAATATCCCATTTTTAATGCCTTAATTCTGTTGGTGCTCCTTTATGGCAATGAGAGCTGGAATACAAATCTCTAAAGTAATTAAAAACTAATATCACACAGAGGGCAATGGAGAAACACACAGTGTGTGTGAGCAGGTTGCAGCATATAACCAATGAGGAAGTTGGATGAAGGACAGGAATAAAATGTCATCAAAAAAAATGATTGGAATATAATGTGGGTTAGTTATACGGCCAGGGTTAAGGGATACAGAGCCAGAGTACAACCTCACAATGTAAAGAGAAAATGAACAAGCACATTGGGTGCATGCCTGTGATCAAGTTAAGGGAAGACATGTACAAGAGTCTCACAGGATGATAGACAGATATGGATATTGCAGTATGAACTGTAGGAAACAACTTTGGGATCACTGAGATCACAGATACGATTTGAGTGTCTGTTTTGTATTCCAAGGAGAATGATATTTAGACTGCAAAATAGAGGATAAAAATAAATGATAGGTAATTGACACCCAGGATAATAATGCTGACATTTATGTAGTGCTTGAAAGTTTGCATAATGCTCGAAATGTTTTTTCATCATGTGATCATCCAAAGAATCCTGTGAGGTAGGTACTGCAGGTATTATTCTCATATTACAGGTGAGGAAACCGAGGTTCAGAGAGATTAAGTGACTAATGCATGATTACATAGTGTCAGAAGTGGAGTTTGAATCAAATATTCCTGATTTTTATCCACCATATCACATTATATTTCAGTACATAAGGTAAGTCAGGAGATAGTTATAGAGCATCTGCTTACCTTGATTAATCAGTCAATCAGCAAGTGTTTATTAAGTGCCTACTATGTATCAGAAACTGGGCTAGGCACCAGGGATATTAGTGTAAAGAATGAAACAATTCTTTTTTTTAATTCTTTTTAGTTTTCAACATTCACTTACATAAGTTGTTTTTTTTTTTGTTTTTTTTTTTTTTTGGTGAGGCAGTTGGGATTAAGTGACTTGCCCAAAGTCATATAGCTAGTAAGTGTTATGTTTCTGGAGTCATATTTGAACTCAGGTCCTCCTGTCTCCAGGACCAGTGCTCTGTCCACTGTGCCACCTAGCTGCCCCTGTAAGCTTTTGAGTTTTAAATTTTCTCCCCCTCCCTCCCCAAGATGGTGTGCAATCTGATATAGCCTCTACTTATATATTCCTGTTAAACATATTTTCACATTAGTCATGTTGTAAAGAAGAATTAGAACCAATAGGAGGAACCATAAAAAAGAAGAAACAAAACAAAAGAGAAGGAAAAAAAAGAGCAAATAGCATGTTTAGATGTTCATTCAAAATCCATAGTTCTTTCTTTGGATGTAGATAGCATTTTCCATCATGAGACTTTTGGAGATGTCTTAGGTCCTTGCATTGCTGAGAAAGGCTAAGTCTGTCACAGTTAGTCATCGTGCAATGTAGCTGTTATTGTGTACAATGTTCTCCTGGTTCTGCTCATTTCTCTCAGCATTGGTCCATACAAATCTTTCCAGATTTTTCTGAAATCTGCTTGCTCATCATTTCTTATAGCACATTAGTATTCCATCACAATCATATACCACAACTTGTTCAGCCATTCCCCAATTGATGGGCCTCCCCTCGATTTCCAGTTCTTTGCCACCACAGAAAGAGCTGTTATAAATATTTTTGTACATGTGGGTCCTTTTCCCTTTTTTTTTTGGGTGGAGGCAATTGAGGTTAAGTGACTTGCCCAGGGTCACACAGCTAGTAAGTGTCAAGTGTTTGGTCTGAGGCTGGATTTGAGCTCAGGTCCTTCTGACTTCAGGGCTGGTGCTCTATCCACTGCACTACCTAGCTGCCCCTCCTTTTCCCTTTTTTATGATCTCTTTGGGATATAGCCCTAGAAGTGGTATTGCTGAGTCAAAGGGTATGCACATTGTTATACCCTGTTGGGCATAGTGAATGAAACAATTTTTACAAGTCACCTGGTCAGGATGCACTACATCTGAATACTGAAATAAGTGGGCAGAAGTGATTGCTAAGGCATTATCAGTAAACTTTGGAAGATTGTAGAGGTCCTCATTTAAAAAAAAAACAAACCTATGAAAAGCTTAAAGTATCTTGGAGTCAATCTACCAAGGCACACTAAACATTTATAAATTAATGCAATCACAAAACACCTATTTAAAAAAATAATGGGGGGATATTCATTCTTCATAGTTGGGTTATGCAGTATAATAAAAATGAAGATACTGCTTAAATTTACAGATTTAGCACTATCTCAATCAAAATACCAAGAGAACACTTTATAAAGCTTGATAAAATAATAAAAATCATTTGGAGGTACAAAGTGTCTAGTATCTCAAGGGAAATAATGAAAAGAAAAAGCATAAATGAAGAGAGAATAAGCACTCCTACTTCAAATCACTTTATATAACAGTAATCATCAAAGCTATTTGATATTTATTAAAAATTATAATGTACATAATTCTAACAGACTAGACGAGGAAGAATCTGAAACAATTGAATTAAACAACCCTATATTCAATAAACTTGAGAGCATAAATTACTTGGAGAACTCCCTATTTGATAAGTACTGCTTGGGAACTTGGAAATAAGTTTGACAAAAATTAGGTTTAGGTTAAAGTCTTGTGTCATATGCCATAATAAGCTTAGCATGGATAATACTACCTGAATGTTGAAGGTACCTTTCACACTGATGTCTGGGAGTGGGGAAATTGGGTAGCGGAAGGGGTAGTTTTTAACCGGACAAGAAATACAGGCAATTTAATAAGATAAAGGAGTTTCTACTACATGAAATTGAAAAACTTTTGCACATACAAAATGAATGCAGTTAGGATAAGAAAGAAAACTTGTTCTACCGCATCAAATTGAAAAGCTTTTGCACAAACAAAATCAATGCAATTAGGATAAGAAAGAAAACTGTTGACAGCCCCTCCATTGGGGCAGCTAGATGTTACAATGGATAGAGGCCCTGGATTCAGGAAGACCCGAGTTCAAATCTGGCTTTAGACACTTGACACTTACTAACTATGTGACCCTGGGCAAGTCACTTCACCCCATTGCCTCACTTAAAAAAAAGAAGTCCGTCCACTCAGGAAGTTTACATTCAATTGAGATAATACAATATTGATTCAGAAAAGTAAATAGAAAAAGATTTCAGGAGGAAAAGAACAGCAACAACTAGTAACAACAAAAGGAAAGGTTTTCTGTACGAAGTGTGACTTGGGCTGACCCTAGAAGGAAGCTAATGATCCTACTAGATAGAGATAAGGAGGGAGAACATCTAAGCACAGAAGGCAGAGGAGGACTGCTAAGTTAAGGGAACAACTGGTAGGTCAGTTGGGTTGGAATGTGGAGCAGAGGGTTTTTAGGGACTTCCACAGTAATAGGGAAGTTCAGAAGACGAGAGAGTTTTGGGTAAGATAATGAATTCAGAGTCTGAAATGTCTGGTCAAGAAGAGGAAGGAAGGAAACAAGCATTTTCTAAGCACTTACTATGTGCCAGGCACTGTGCTAAGTGTTTTACAAATATTTTCTCACTTGCTCTTCACAACAACTCTGGGAAATAGGTGCTATTATTATCCCCATTTTATAGTTAAGAAAACAGAGGCAGACAGACTTGTACAGGGTCACACACCAACTGTCTGAGTTCCGATGTGAACTCAGGTCTTCCTGACTGCAAGCCCAGTGCTCTCTCCACTGTGCCACTAAGCTGTTGGAGATGTAAGACTGGAGGTCTGGAGAAAGGTTAAGACTTCATAAATCTGAGAATTGATGATATCACCAAGCAAAACAATATAAAGGGAAAAGAGAAGGGGGGCTCAAGACAGTGCTTTAGCTGGGGTGATCTGAATTAAGATCTAGCAAAGCAGATTGAGAAGGAGCAGACAGGTAGAAAGAGAACCAGGTGAGAGCAGTGTCATGAAACCTGAGAGAGAAGGTAGTATCAAGAAGAAGACAGTGACCAACAGTGTCAGGCTGTAGATAGGTTAAGAAAGATGAAGACTGAGAACATACCATTAGATCTCTCAGCTAAGAAATCTTGAGTAACTTTGAAGAGAGTCGTTTCAATTGAATGTAGAGTTTAGAAGCCACACTATAGAGGTTTTAGAAGCGACTAAGAGGGGAGGATGTGTAGATAGCTTTCTTGAAGAGTTTAGCCATGAAAGGAAGGAAAGATATGGGATATTAGCTACAGGGAATGGACAGATCAAGTGAGGGTTTTTTAAGGATGGGAGAAATATGGGTTAGCACTAGGGAAGTGGCCGGTTGATAGGGAAAGATTGAAGATTAGTGAGAGATTAGTGAGAGAGAGACATTGATGATAGAGGAGCCACTCTATTAGAAGACAGGATGGAATTGGATCAAGAACGAATACAGTGGTTTAACTGTGGCAGGTAGTAGCACTACCTCTTTATTTTGATAAAAGAGTGATGTGAGATTGAGGAGGAGAGGAGTGCTTAGTGAATGGCCTCAATTTAATCAAAAATGACTACTCTGAGTCTGACCATTCAGATTTCTAAATCCATCCTACTGTATCTGTTGTTTTAGACCAGGGCTTCTTAAATACTTTCCACTTTCGACCCCCTTTTGCCCGAGAAATTTTTGCGCAACCCCTGGTATATAGGTATATAAAATAGATAGATCAAACATTTGCTGATAATAAATCATAAAGAAATTTATTTTAAAACAATTCTTTGGTATACATGTAATTTTACCATCTGTTACCAATTATTATTGCATACTAATGAGATGAATGTGCTTGGTTTTTTTAACATAAAGAGTTAAATCTTGGTAGAATCTTTGATACTGCAGGATGTAGAACATCTTCAACATTTTTCAGAGTTGATTGATATTTTGATTTTGTAATTGTTAATGCTGAAAATGCCACTTCACATAAATATGTAGTATAAAATGGCTGAAGTATGTTTGGAACCATTTCAGAAATTGTTGGGTGGATAGAGCACTAGCCCTGAAGTCAGGAGGACCTAAGTTCAAATCCGGCATCAGACCAAACACTTGACACTAGCTGTGTGATCCTGGGCAAATCACATAACCCCAATTGCCTTAAAAAAAAAAAAAAGAATATAGAAATTGTTGGAAATTCTGTCCTAATCCCAAGCCAAAATTCATTTAATGAATTTTTAGGAAACTCAAATTTTAAACCCTGTGTCACTTGATAACTCAGCAAATTCTTCTAGAACTTTTAATGGCAGATGACTGACCTTTTTTATTTCAATTAAGTATAGTTTATGAGCCCAATTTAGTTTTTTAGAATTAAAATTTGAAGGTAAATATTTCTGAAACTGTCTTCAGGCACTTCAGATGATCAATTATAACTTACAACTAAATCTTTGGGAAAGTTATTTTCAGTTATAAAATCATCTGTAGCTGTAAACATTTTTAAAGAATCACCCCCCCATTCTACCATATTTAACAACTTCATCTTTAAATTTCAATAATCTGTTTAAATTTCACCCTCTTGGGAGCCACGTGATTCGACATATTTTCTTTTTCTTGTCAATTTAGGTGTACTATAACCTGGTAGTGAAGACTCTGCTACATTGTCATCAGTATTTTTACCTCTTCTGTCTAAATTTAGCCACTTATCCATAACCAAAAAAAAAAAACAAAAGAAAGCATTTTTGTCCTAAAATGTAAATAAATATTGCTAGTAATTTCTAAAATAAATACTAGCTTAGTTTATAAAATTATATTTGTTTATGCTTAATTTTAAAAAATTGATGTTCACACATACATATACATACAGTGGTGATGGTGGAGAAATATTCATAAAGGGCATTTGTCTTTATTTACTGCAATTAAAAACTTAAGTTTCTGTAAAAGAAGAAGATAACGGTGATTTAAGAAATTAAATATTCTAACACAATACAATCTAAAGATATACTAATTCGATTCTTACATGCTGAGGAATGACAGTAGGAAAATATTAAGTCTTTATTTTCCATAATTAAACTATTATGTTTTTGTAAGAGAAGAAAACTTTGTATGTACATTAAAAACCCTGTAATTCATAACATACAATAGTCTCAAATCTGAGGTAAGGTGTTTCTTGGCAGTGTTTGTTGGCATTGCATGGTGTGGTGGCATGTGCAGTGCAGCGTGCGCATGTTTTGTGTTCAGAACCAAAGCTGCAGTGAAGTCTTGTGGTACAACACGGGCAAGCGCTACCAGAAACACCTTGGATTCGTTATGTGTTTGATCTTGAATTAATTTTTGGTCATTGTGTGTTCAGAGACCTTTTACTGTTGCTAAATTTTTCATGTCTCCATAAAGGGCTCGAGACCCACAGTTTAAGAAGTGCTAGTTTAGACCGCCACATACTGCCCAAACTGGATTAAAATGTAATTGGGAAATATTTAACAAAATAAGCGAAAATATAAAAAACAAAGATATTACACTTTAAAACTAACTCTATATATGGCCCACAGTGATCCTTATGTAGAGTTGCCATGGTGGCCTCTGTTTCTACTTGAGTTTGACACTACAGTTTTAGACCACATTTCTCCATCTTTTTCGTAAGAATGGTATGAATAACTTTTTTAAAAGCTTGGTAGGTGATATAGTGAAGTCAAGCCTGGGAGTCAGGAAGACATGAAATGGAAGCTGCCTGAGATGCTTAGCTTTGTGACCTTAGGCAAGTCACATAATCTCTAGGCCTCAGTTTCCGCACTTGTAAAGTAGGGATAAAAACACCTACTTCAGAGAATTGTTGTGAGAAATGAATGATACAGGTAAAGTGCTTTGTGAATCCTAAAATATCAAATAAATATTAGCTATGAGAGGTAGCAGGGTGTAAATTGAGAGAGTTCTAGAATTGGAATCAGGAAGAATTGGATTAAATCCTGCTTCTGATGCTTACTAGGTATGTGATCATGGGCAAGTCACTAAACCTTTCTGAGCTTCAGGTTCCTCATTTGTAAAATGAAGCAGCAGTTAGATGGTGTAGTGCCAGGCCTGGAATCAGGAAGACTCATCTTCCTAAATTCAGCTGTGGCCTCTGACACTTAACTAGCTGTGTGACCCTGAGCAAGTCACTTCACCCTTTTGCCTAAGTTTTCTCATCTATAAAATGAGAAGGAGAAGGAAATGTCAAACCATTCCAGTTTCTTTGCCAAGAAAACTTAAAATGGGGTCATAGAATCAGACTTGACTGAAATGACTGAAGAGCAACAGAGATGAAAGGGTTGGTCTCAACATCATCTAAAGTCTGTTATAGCTTTCAGTGTATATTCCTATGAAGGTTGTCACCGTATCTAAGGCACTGCCCTGATCTGCCAGTCTAGGGACCCTGCCAAAAAGAGATGGAACTTGTCTGGTATGACCTGTCCTGGAAGAAGTGATGCTGGCTCTCTGTCATCACAGCTTCCTTTTCCAGATGTTCATCAGCTATTCATCTGACAATACATTGTATAATTTTGCCAGGAATTAAAGTCAAACTTACTGGCCTATAGTTTGCATAATCATTTTTTCCCCTCCCTTTTTTGAAAATTTGGATATTTACTCTTCTGAAACACTGTGGTACTGTAACCATTCTACACAGTTTTTCCTTTTTTTAAATTTTCATTTGATATCTTTTGATTCTAAATTATTTTCATTTCTAAATTTATCTCTATCCCTTCTGCCCAGAAATCATTCTTTTAACAGAGTAAAAGAGAGAGGGAGAAAAAGTAGTTTAGTAAAACAACATATATATCAACTCTAACAATTGATGTTATGCAAAGTTCCACATCTATAGTCCCATATCTTTTCTTTTTTCTTTCTTAGGCAATTGGGGTTAAGTGACTTGCCCAGGGTCACTCAGCTAGTAAGTGTCAAGTGTTTGTTCTGAGGTCACATTTGAACTCAGGTCCTCCTGAGTTCAGGGCCGGTGCTGTATCCACTGCGCCACCTAGCTGTCCTGTCCCATATCTTTTCAAAGAAGGGAGAAAAGGAGTATTTTCTCATCTCTTTTTCATGGCCAAGCTTGGTTTGTTATAATGACATAATTTTCAGTTTCAAATTTTTTTGTTTCTGTTTTCATTATTGTTATCATTGTATATCTTGTATTCCTGGTTCTCTTTAATTAACTCTTTATCAATTCACATATATCTTCACATGTGTTTCTGTAGTCTTCATACTTATTATTTCTTAGGGAACAGTAATGTTCCATTACAAAACTACAGTTGTTAAGCCAGTCCTCAGTTGATGGACAAATGCTCTGTTTCTAGTTCTCTATTACTTTAGAAAGTACTGCTATAAATATTTTGGGAGTATTTGAGACCTTTCTGTCTTTGACCTTAGAATTTGTGACTAGCAGTGATTTTTTTTTTTTTAAATTGAATTAAAACAGTTATGTAAACCACATGATCCTGAATTAAAACAGTCATATAAACCATAGAGGCAGCAGCTCCGTTTGCTAACCAGAAATCTTTGTTTCTTGGGACCTCCATACTTTTGCAATACAATTACTTTCATAACTTATGACCCTTAAGGCCTTTCAAGGAAGATGTAATGATAATCAATGTCATTTTAGGGTTGATTGTTTTGTAATTTGAATATATTGTACTCCTAGTATGGTATATGGTCATCCATAATATTTGATGAGTTGGATCATCCCAGAACAGTTTCAAGCCATGCAAGAAAATAGAATTAGTAACATGTTATTTATTGTTGTTGAGTCGTTTCAATTGTGTCCAACTCTTTGTGACTCCATTTGGGTTTTTTTTTTTTGGGCAAAGACACTGGAGTGGTTTGCCATTTTCTTCTCCAGCTCATTTTACAGATGAGGAAACTGAGGCAAACAGGGTTAAATAACTTTCCCACAGTCACATAACTACTAAATGTATGAGGCCAGATTTGAACTCAGGCCTTCCTGACTCTAGGTCCAGAAAACCTGAGTTCCAGTATGGCCTCAGAATTCAGTAATATGGGAAGCTAAACCATAAAGTAATGCTAGCTCTCAATAAGTTTGCAATTATAATCAAGACTTCTGTTATTCCTGATCTTTTCTGAATAATACTTGATAATGTTTTTTATTAGACTTTAAGATTTGCAAAGCACTTAAAAGACGGTGTCAGACGTAAGTAATGCCAGGATTATTTTCATCAGTTTATCCTGGTGGAAGTTTTGGTTATATGATAACTCTTGGGCACATAGGTAATGTTGGAGTAAAGAAATGATTAACTCTCTTCCTTACTAACTCTTGTGTCCCTCTTTTGGTTTTAGGAGCATGTATCCTGTTTGGAAATCATTTTTAGAAGGAACTATGCAGGTGGCCCAGTCCCGAATCAATATCTGCGAAAACTATAAAAACCTTATTTCAGAACCTGCCAGGACAGTGAGAAACTTAAAGGAACAACAGCTAAAAAGGGTAATATCTCCATTTTTGTCCCATGTGCTCTCTCCCCCCTCCCCCTCCCTGCCCCACCAAAGATTCAAAGCAGCATTTAAAAAAATT
This sequence comes from Vombatus ursinus, assembly GCF_900497805.2. Lineage (NCBI taxonomy): Eukaryota > Metazoa > Chordata > Mammalia > Diprotodontia > Vombatidae > Vombatus > Vombatus ursinus. Next base: position 25,551,339 of record NW_020945437.1, read on the forward strand.
TTTTTTATTAATTCATTTTGATTTATCAACAGTCACTTCCATGTGAGTTTTAAATTTTTCTCCCTCTCCCTCCCCAAGATGGCACGCAATCTGATATAGGCTATACATATACATTCCTATTAAACATATTTTCACTTTAGTAATGTTGTAAGGAAGAATTAGAACCAATAGGAGGAACTACCAGAAAGAGGAAATAAAACAGAAGAAAAAAATAGCAAATAGTATGCTTTGATCTGCATTCAAACTCCTAGTTCTTTCTTTGGATGTGGGTAGCATTTTCCATCATGAGACCTTTGGAGATGTCTTAGATCCTTGCATTGCTGAGAAGAGCAATGTCTATCAAAGTTAGTCATTGCACAACGTGGCTGTTACTGTGTACAGCATTCTCTTGGTTCTGCTCACTTCACTCAGCATCAGACTATACAAGTCTTTGCAGGTTTTTCTGAAGTGTCTGCCTGCTCATCATTTCTTATAGCACAATAGTATTCCATTACATTCATATACCACAACTTGTTCAGCCATTCCCCAATTGATGGGCATTCCCTCAATTTCCAATTCAAATCAGCTTTAAAAAAAAAATCAATGTTATGTCAAATTAGAGTTGTAAACAGCATATGTATAAAACACCTTTTACATGACGTTTTTATTATGTGTATGTTTGACTATGTTGTTTGAAATGGAATATTTTGTGAAAGTCTTTCCATTTAAATGAAAGCCCTCTAATCATATGTAGCATCTTTGCTCACATGAGTTGGTATTTTTTCTTTGGGATGACCCTGTGAAGCTTCGTATTAGATACATGGAAGGAGACATGACTTCTGAGGGAATGCTGAACTGTGAAGCTACATACCTACATAAACGGGGAAGGGACTTCTTCAAAGATGTCCAGAGGACCTCATACCCCTCTTGGAGGTGGGTAAGAGGATGAGCAAACACTTAGTCACATCCCTCCTCTGGCTTCCCGCAAAGGTTAAAAATAGCAGTCTCCCTTAGAAGGGCGGACCAATATTATATCTCTCCAGTTAGTATTGGTAGTGTAGAGGTATGGTACTTTAGGGACCAGGATAAAAGCCACTTTCCTTGACATTCTCAGAAAGGGAAGGGAATACTTAGGTCACTGTCAGCAGCATAACTCTCTCTCACCACTGATTACACAAAAGATCATAACAGATAGCTAGTACACGTATTTATCTAGGTAAACAATAAACAGATATTGGGGAAGTTATACATACTAGAGTAGATCAAAGAATACACAAAAGTAGATGAAGATTTACAAATGAGATAAACTCTCTATTCCCCAAGAAAAAGAACATTCTGACCAAGGGGAGTCTGCTCTTAGCAGTCTCTTGGACAGCATATATGTCAAAGCAGAGGCGAGCTCCCCATGTGTCTGTGACTCTAGGAAGTTTTCTCTCCTGTTCAGAAGTAGGAGCTTGCTTCCTCTGAAGTACTTGAACCATTTCTGAAGTTTGTTGCATTGTAGCTTGATGTTTTCTCAGCCAGTCAGGAGTCATGTCATCTTCTGTGTACACAGCCTGCATTTTCATAGCATCCTTCAGAAAAACCATCCAAATCATTTGGGCAGAGGTGTTACACAGGACTGTATTTAATGCCAATAGTTAAGCTGACTTAATAACTAATCCACATCAGAGGGCTATATCTGACTTTGTGGGATAGTACATGATCAAATGAAATGACACATGGAAAGCATTTTGCAAACCTTAAAGCTCTATAAATGGTTGCTGCTATTAGCTACTTTTATTATATGGAGTTATGTATATTAAAGATCACAGAGTCTTTCCATTGGTCATTTCAAGGACAGTGGCACTGATTTGGTTCTACGGTGATCTAAATCAAGAGACTATATGCACATTTTTTTTTGTTTTCTTTGTCATGGTCAACTTAGAAAATAATTTATTGGACATTCTCAGCTGGTTTTATTTCTTTTTTCTTTTGCATCATAATTGTTTATTTGAGCTGCATCCACGCACATCACCTTAAGACTTAAAGTTATCAAAATGTCTTTTGCCAAGAAAAGTGATCTAGGTTTAATCTTTTCTCTGGGAAATTTGGAAGGAAGTACTTAATTAATGAAAAAATTTTAAACTCTAGGGTGATATGGCAACTCTAAGGAAATGAAACTAATAAAAACTCTTAGGGAAGAATATATAGGAGACCATGGTGTAATAAGAAAAGTTTAGAATTTAAATTGAAAATAAATGAAAAAAATTAAGTGTTTATTATGTGTCAGCTGCTGTGCTAAATGCTAGGGGACACAGTGCAAAAGAAAGATAACCTCTACCCTTGAGAGCCATATATGCTGCTGGAATGAGACAACCTAAATGAAGGAGTGGCATCCGGGCAGTCAATTGCCATGCCTACTCCAAAAGCAGTGTAAGTACTGACTTGATTACTGTTCGCCAGGCAAGAGGTAAAAAGCAGCTAAAAGCCTTAGAAAAGCTATGGTCTTGGGCCCTGTAGATATAATGGGGCATGTGTGTTTACAAATGATAAGTACTTTTGATGGTGTCAGAAAAGTCTTTTGGAAGTTTCCCTTTAGATGATTTATCTTTAAGTACCTCAGCTATCTGCTTTCATTTTTTTCTTTCTTTCTTTCTTTCTTTCTTTCTTTTTTTTTTAGGCAATTGGGGTTAAGTGACTTGCCCAGGGTTACACAGCTAGTAAGTGTCAAGTGTATGGTCTGAGGCCGGATTTGAACTCAGGTCCTCCTGACTTCAGGGCCGGTGCTCTATTCACTGCACCACCTAGTTGCCCCCTTCCTTTCATTTTTCTAAACTCCAGGTATCTGTTAACATTATTCATTTAAAGATCCAAGAAGATTACTGAAATTTTATATTTGTCGTAGCCCAGATTAATTGCCCATAGACTTAAGTGATTAAATGTTCCCCTCATGTTAGAAAAGAGAAAAAGATTGCTTTAAAAAATCTTTTCCAAATACCACTGTTTTTTTACGATTTTATTTTCAGAGATTCCTAGGATTTATCATCCAAGATACGTTAGAGATCATAATCCTACCCCTCTTATTTTCCAGATGAGAAAGAGAAGTGATTTGCCAAAAGTCACATTGGTAATAAAGTAGCAAAGGCAGAATTAGAACTAGATTTTAGTGGAATGTAAGCTCCTTTAGAGTAGGAATTGTTTCACTTTTGTATTTGTTTTTCCAGCCTGTAGCAGTGTGCCTGGGACATAGTCAGTCTCATACTTTTTAATTGCTTAGTCTTTTGATTCCAAGTTTCCATTATTAGGCCATGTTATTTCATTTTGTCTTAAGTACATTTTGATTCCTTAAGATCTTATAGCTTAAAATATTTAAATTTAGTAAAAATGTTTATCTGTAGATTTTTTTTTTAACGAAACAAAGCAACTTATTTTTGATGGAAGGAAGTAAGGTCTCTTTCTGTTCAATTACTTAGTAGTTTATCTGTTGGCTTGTTCTACAATAATTTTTAACAAAGTTGACTGACTTTGGCCTAATGGGTTACCCTAAAAGAGTATTCTAAAATTCAAGTTTTCAAATGATTGAGTACATGAATCAAAAAGCATTTATTGAGTGCTTCTTATATGCCAGGATGTGTACTACATGCTGGGGATCCTGCCGTCAAAGAGCTTACCTTGTTATAATAGAAGAAGATAACACATAAAGAACAGTGACAACAAGGAAGGGAGTTTTTTCCTGGGAAATTGGAAAAGAGAGGAAGGAAAAGGAAGCACACAGTGTAGGCAGGGGGTAAAAAAGGCTGGCCTTGTGGACAGATGGGAAGTGAATATGAAATGTGGTCCGTATCCAATATGGATAATAAGCTAAGTGGACTAGTTGGACCCTAGAGCAGCAGCACCAAAGACTAGTAGAATGATTTCTCCAGAGACTGGGGATGTATAGATTTTGGAAGACCTAGGAATAGAGATGTGGGTCTCAGGTCTGGTCTAAATGTACTGCTAAAAATGGGGAGGAGCAGGTTGGTAGAGACAGGCATATGATGCAATGGCTTGGCTGATGACTGGAAGTCCTGAGGCTAGAACATATCTTCAGTTATTACACTGAGGAAGAGTGACTGTTCACCAAATGACTACCTAGACATTTTCTACTTTAGACTTTATTTTATTTGAGAGCCAATATGATGTGGTAGGAAGAGTGTTGACTTAGGTGTTAGGGACAAGCCCATCAGTTCTTTGGGCCAATTTTGTTTCATCATCTCTAGAATGAACTTAATGTTTGCACTATCTACTTTGCAGGACTGCTGTGAGGGAAATACTTGGTAAATCTTAAGCCACTGCGTAAATATGAGAAGTTGCTACATAAAAATTGCCACCCAAGTAAAATAGGGTTCAGATTACGTTAGAATACAACGCAAATGCTAGTGAAGCACGTTGCCCATTGTGTACCTGAAAAACTGCAAGATCAAAATCAGTTTTGACCCCTGCCCTTTCTTTGCTGCCTATACCTTTTATTCTTTCTAAAATAAGCTTATGATGACCAAAAAAAATTAAAACTGCAAGATGTGCTGACCCTGTTATATATCTTGTTTCAAATACAGTTCAATTCAATAAAGCAATAATTGTGCTTCTTATTGAATGTTATCATTTCAGTAGTCAAAAGTTTCAGATTTTATGGTATATACGTTAGGAGCCTAATTATCATTGTCTGCCTAAGAGGAAGGGTAATTATTGTTTTGGGAGAGATGATTAAAATTTCACCTAATATTTGAAGTAATAGTAATAATAGCTGTTGTTCTTAGAGTGCTTTAAGGTTTGCAAAGCACTTTGCATGTGTTATCTCATTTGATTCTCATAAGAGCCCTGTCAGGTGGGCAATCTTTATCTCCATTTAATAGATGAGGAAACTGAAGTTGTAACTTGAGGGATAATATTCAACTAAGTTCCAATGTTCCGCAACACCCTGTATTTTAATTTTTAACCTAAACAGTTCCCCCCCCCCCTTTATCTAATAGATTAGCCTGGCACATAGGGAAAAGAGCCAGAAGAATAGTCTAGTCACTTCCTAGAGAGTTATTTCCCTTCTCTGAAACTCATTTTCCTCCTTTGTAAGAGGGACATAATACTTGCACTACTTCCCCCATATGATTTTTGTGAATAAAATGCTGTAGAAGTGGAAATTAGTATTAGTAATATTTACCAAAACTTATTTCTTTTTTTTCAAAGCTTGTTTCTGTAAAATGAAAGCCTTAGCTTTCTCTCTTAAAAACAACAAAAAAAGGCTAGATACTTCACTTAATTTTCATTTCCTTTGAATTACTCATCCAGTGTCAAGAATCAGAATTGATTCTGATTGGAAGTATTAAAGTAGGAGTCACATGACCTAGGTTTCACCTCTACCACAGTATCCTATTGTGACCATGGGATTTGCCTTTTCTGGAGCTCAGCAACTTCAGTTATAAAATTAGGGTCCTCCCTACAAAGTGGAATGGACTGCCAAAGAGTATTGAGTCTTCTGTTACTTGAGATCTTTGTGAGAATCTCAGTTATGTTTTGGGAATTTTGTAAAGGGACCATAGATTTAGAGCTGGAAGGACCTTTAGAATTTACATTTGGCCCAACTCCCTCAAATTTTAGATGAGGAAACTGAGGCACAGAGATGTTATATGACTTACCAAGGGTTACCCAACTAGTAAATAACAGTCAAGACTCAAACCCGTATCATCTGAATCTAATTCCACTGCTTCTGACATTTTCCTTCTCAGAGGATTACTTTCCTCAAGTAATGATTAAACTAGGTGACTGACTTCTGATGGTCCCTTCCTTGCATCTCTTTGATTCTCTAGTTCTGCCATTTGTTTTTAACCCATTTGCATAACAACACCTATCTGTACAACTTCTTCTTTCCTCAAATTTCCCCTTTTCAAAATAAACACAGTAAAGAGAAATATTTTTTGATAGAATGATGAGTTCGTAGTAAAACATGAATGTGGTATGTAGAGTGAAAGACTGATGGTAGTCTAACTTCCTGGATTCAAAAGCTCTGTTCATATGGGTGGGGGTAAGTAGCGAGGGGAATTCTAGGTTTTTGATTGACAAAATTTTGAAGCTAAATAGAAGTATTTTAGTGGAATTTCCCACCACTACCCCTCTCTCCAAAGTTCAGAGACATAGATGTTCAAGAGAGAACTATCTTTTCAACTTTTTTTTCTGTTGCCGTAAACGGGTATTATCTATGTTTCATTTAATGGACCTACTAAAACATGTTCACCTGAAATGAAGGTAAACATTCCGAAATCTCTAGTGTCAAAAGAGAGTTTTGTTTAAGGGAGGAAAAATAGCATAATTTCACACGCTTTATGGTTTTCAAAGCTATTTCCTTAATCTAGCCCTTCAGGGTAGGTAGTAAACTTTTTACAAATGGGGAAACTGAGGCTAAGCTTGAGGTGAAGGGTTTTATCTGAGCTAGATCTTTTACTTATACTGTGTCATCTCATGTCAGTACCAGTAGCATGGTGGTTTTGCTTCTGTGGCGCCTTTTATATTTTGGAGCTGCTGAAGCTTAGGCTACTTCTGTGAATACATACTTGGTGTGTCTCTGTTAGGCTGGGAGCCTCAGAAATGACTCTGGGCAACTTAAGTGGAGACCAGGCTTCCTTTCTTCCCTGGATAAGCATCAGGCACACGATCACTTCTTCCAGTTATCAAAGTGATGATATCAGATTAATATCATAATATTATGTGGAAACACATTTTTCATTAAAGTTAAGCCATTTTTGGTAGGAATACAAATAATCCTTTTTTAAGTATATATAACTATAATATGAAATAACAGTTCTTTTATTTCCTTTCCTTATATGACATTCCAAGTTTGGTCAACAAAGACATGGAATTTTCCAGAGACCATCCTCAATTCTGGGCTCATTTCCCATTTTCAGATAGAATCTGATTCCTTTGACCTTCTAGGCACTGTGCAAAACTTCTTTCCAATTTATCCTTGCTCTGGTATTCCCTGTGTCCTGACCAGTATGAAGTGGCCAGATGTGTGTCTCTGGGTGTCCTTTGGGTGTCCAGGAACTGCTTCCAGCTGAGCTGCTGGTTCCCTTCTCCCTGAGACTGCCTTCCTTCTCTCTCCCTTTTACTGCTATTGAATTGATAGCTGAGCACCAAGGAACACCTCCCTCCTTCCCAACTTAGTCCAGCCAGGGGTTTGAGGGGGGGGGGAGTAAATGTAAGTCAGAGTATGAACAAAAGCATCAAATGAGCACTTCCCTTGGCTCGAGCCATAGTCTCCCATCTTACTGCCACCATGGCTCTGGTCTTACCTTAAGGCCTTCTCTAAGTCTAGGTTAGTTTTGCATTCTCATGTACCTTTGCATATACATTTGCCCAGAGCCCTTTCTGAGGTCCATTTCTGTAAGGATGAGATAAGCTTAGTTGGTATGTAATTCAGATTACTGACGCAAGTCTGGATTTGATTATGGTCTTTATCATAGCTAATCGCCCAGTTGTAGTATATGCTTTTCGTGAGCCCGGGGGTAACCCAAACCATAACCCTAGACCAACTCAGGCTTTTGTGAACACCTCACTTACAACAGAACAAAGTTATAAAGGGAAGGGAATCCCAGATGCTAGGTGGCTGCTTCTGGCATTTTTTGGGGAATATTATATCAAGAGCATTCCCTTTTTGGTGCCTCTCCTTCCAGTGGGACCCTGTCCTCTCTCCTCTATTAGCTTCTTTTTTTGATAAGGTCTCTTTAGGTCAGTTCAGTACCTTTACTTAAAGTGATAGTCAACCTCATCTAGCCCTACTACACAGGCACCATTGAAAGGCCCCAAGCCAGCCCTTTGGGTGATTGTCTTCCTCCTGTCCCCTCTCGTCAGAATTCACTGACTAGACTAGAAGCTTCATGCAGCTGGAATCAGATATTAATGGAGATTTTTCTCACTCCTAGCATATACCTCAGCACTCTGCCCACATTTCTTCACACATGTGGGCAGGTTGAACATAACTGAATTTTTTTCTAGTTTCAAATGGTTAGTCCTGATTGTGCTTCTCACCAAGTTCTGGCTCTCAGCTGGAAGTGTAGTAGTTCTTCATCCAGTTCCAGACCTAAAGCATCAGATTTCACTGTGTCCAGTTGAGCTCTTACACCATCCTAGTACACTGTGGTTTCAAGATGATAAATCATCACGTTCAGATTCTTTCTTAAAACCCCAATTTGTAGGCTTATATTAATATTAAACACAGAAATGTGTACAAAATATACATAAAAGAGCAGAAGAGGGGCACAAATAAGATAGTGTTGGCACTATTGGATTAAGTTTTACATATATATGCATATATTATTATATTATGAGCTATGATAAATAACATGCTATATTAGTATGATATATTTATATAATACTATATAATCATTAATTATTTAATTTAACAACTATGATATTAACATTATAATTAACAATTATATAATTAGTAAAGATTATTGGTGAGTAATATTATAATAAAATCACTAGATGTTTAATTAAATACTTAATTTTTATATTAATTATTAATATCAATTTATATCTACAATTATATAATTGTTATTAGTATATATTTGTATAATTTATATAATAATTATGTTAATAATAATGTATATTATACCTATATATGCATATGGTACTGTTATACATTTTTAATGCATTTATATGTTTAATATATGTTAATATAAGTTTAATAAATGTTATATATGTTTAGTATGTTATATTTATTCAATATATCATATATGTACTTAATTTAAAAAATAAATTATATGTAATTCAGGTTTTATATATAGTCTTTTATTATATAGTTTTCATCCACAGTGGCAATTGGCATTTTACCCTATTTAGTGCTTAAAGATTTACCGAATCCTTTGCATACATTGTCATTTCATTCTCACAGATGGTTGATAGCACAAGTGTTATTGTCCCCATTTTAGAGATGAGGAAACTGAGGTGTAGAAGTACTTTTTAAATTATAAAGTGCTGACACGTAGCATCAGTTAGCACCTTCTCTCTGAGGTTATCTTCCACTTATACTCTGTGTATCTGGGATGTATATTGTTGTTTGCAAGTTGTCTTCCCCATTAGAATGTTTCTGTTGTGGTTGTTGTGTGGATTTTTTGGAGGCAGTTGGGGTTAAGTGACTTCCAGGTTCACACAGCTAGTAAGTGTCTGAGGTTGAATTTGAACTCAGGTCCTCCTGACTCCAGGGCTGGTGCTCTTACTCACTTTGGCACCTAGCTGCCCCTTCTGCTGTTAGAATGTCAGTTTCTTCAGGATGAGGAGCATATTTTTTGCCTGTCTTTCTATGCCTAGTGCTCAGTGTCTAGCACATAGTAAGTGCTTGATGAATGCTTATTTGTAATAGTATAGTAAATGCTTGATCAATGTTATTAAGTGACTTTCCCAACGTCACACAAAAACATAGGAGAAATAAATAACAGGTGGAATAGTCATGTTTTTTGACTCCAAATCCAGTTTTTCTTTCCCCTGAATTATAACTGCCTCTTTTTGACAGCTAGTCCTCTGCCTATGTTTTAGATGATTTTGAGCTTCTCATTTCAATGTTAAATAAGAAGCCTGACACTTAATAGAATCATAGAACTTTAAAATTTGAAGGGTATTTAGAGGTCCTAGGTTAGGAATCAAGAAAACTGGATTTAAACCACAACTTTAATACCACCTGTTAAAGTGCTATATAAATATTAACTATCATCATCATTACTTTACTTTTATTACTTTTACACCTCTATGAAATGGAGGTACTACTTAACAGTAACTAGTCCCACTGAAGTATCTTCTGCAATGGTATTTAAAGCCCCTTTTCAAGCTTGTTACTTAATTTCTTATTACTTACCTTGACACTCCACCAACTAGCTACACTTACTGCCTCATCTCCATTCTCCATGCCCTTGCATAGAGTGTCCCCCATCCCTGAAAGATGCATCCCTCCTCTCCTCTACTTCTTAAAATCTCTAGCTTCCTTCAGAGCCCACTTCGAGTGTCACCTCCTACATAAGATATTCCCTGATTTGTATTTATTATATTTTTATTCTGTACATTTTTATTTATGTACTTGTTTCCTCCTTTCCATTAAATCAAAGCTGTTTGTGAATAGGAATTATTACGTTCTTTGTATATGTATCACCAGCACCAAGCACAGTGCCTGGTGCACACTGTACTCTTAATGCTGAATGATTGATTGATCTAAATTTTGTATCTTTACCAATGTAGACAGGTAGCTAGTGCTTAACATGTTTGTTTAATTGACTTCATGTGTATCTGTGTCAGCTCCCCTGTTTAGACTGAACTCCATGTGGGCAGGGACAAATTTCATTTCTCTCCAAGTACCTGTTTCCTCACATTGCACATAGTAAGCACTTAAGCATTTGTTGTTGAATTGAGTTGACTGAAGGCCAGGAAATGCTTGAAACATGCATTATATAAGTACCTTTGTTAACTCAAGTTAATATAGGATTTCCTTTAAATGAATAGCTTTGTCTTTTCCACAGAATGGATATTTAAATGTCTATTTAAAAGAGCAGTAGAGTTCAATTTAATTCAGCAAACATTTATTTAGCCCCTTTTATGTGTAGTCGCCAGTCTTTAGTGCTGAGAGATAAAAAGATGCCTGTGACATAAGTCCATCTCCCAAGAAGCTTAGAATCCATGGAGGTTGGAGGAGGGGGCTCACTTAGGGGATGGGATGACACACATACAGATAAGTATGAAACAAAGGAAAGTAAGAAAACTGTAAGTTTTCTGTAAGGTAGAGGTCAAGGCAGAGTGTTGTAAGAAATTTGAGGAGGGCGAGATCACTTTCATCTTTAGGCAGGGAGCAAGGAGGGCTTCAGAGAGGAACTGGACCTTAAAGTCAGGACTTCAACAGATGGAGATATTTTGGGGGAGGTAGATCCAATTCTAGGCCAATGGGGGTGGTGATAGAAGACCACCTCTACTATAGTCCAAGGTGCTATCAGCCTTCATCCCACTATAATTAATATTTTTTAAACTCAATTCAGCTGTCCCCCTGCCCATATTAATCCACACATCATGTTATCAGTAGTAGTTTCTCTTGTCAGTAGATAGCTTTTTTCTAAACCTAGGGGGCATTAACATTTAGTGGCCACAACAGATTATCATAAGGGCGCTTTTATAAGTGTTGGGAATAGTATGAGGTTTTATGACATAGAAATCAATCAGTTCTTTATTAAGTACCTGCTGTGTGCTGGGTACTGCAGTAGGCCCCAGTCATACAAAGACAAAAATAAGAGTCCCAGATCTAAAAGGGCTTATATGCTATTGAGGGAAACAACATATAAATATATAAGTGTATACAAATGTAACAACAATAGCCTCTCCCAAACAATTATAGACATTTGTTGCTGCATCTTTAAGACATTTTGGAATTGTGAACAGTGATTGTTATTCTTCCAAGAGGCAATGGCAGATGTGTGTATGTGTTTTAACTTTGATCTTTGAGGGGTTTGCGAAGAGATAAAAACTTTTAAACCTCACCTTTAAAGGGTTTGAGTTTTATGTCCCTCACCTCCTGCCAGAGAGGGAATGAATTTAAAATACAGTAAAAAATACACATTTTCAGACAAGGCCAACGTAGGAATTTATTTTTGCTGGACTATTCATTTGTGTACTGTGGTCTTTCTCCCCACCTCCCAATTTCCCCCTTTTATTTGCTCTGTGGGGGGACAGAGTGAGGCACGGAGAGAGTAGTGAGAGGGATAGATTAATTTAAAAAACTTTTTTTCTAAGGGATCTAAAAATTAAACTTATTAATAAAAATTATTTTTAAAAGACACAAAAATAAAAAAATTGAGTTTTAACTGTCATGTGTAAAGACTTGAAAGTCTTTTTTTTTTTTTTTGAAAGAAAGGAAGGTCAGAAATAGGCATTAGCTTATGGCAACTATCTATTTAAAAGGAAGTGAACCGAAATTTAGAATCCATTGTAGGGGGAGATTAACATACAAATAAGTATGATACAAAGGAGAGTGAGAGAGTTGTAAGGTAGAAGTCAAGGATCACTTTCACCTTTGGGCATGGAGCTGAGATGGCTTCTTAGAGGAACTAGACCTTGAAGGAGGTACTTCAACAGTTGGAAATATTTCTTGGGGGGGGTGCACCCCATTCTGGGAATGGGGCAAAAATTGAGCAAAGGGTATTTCTCATTTATAAATGGGTAGATTATGCTTTTGCAGAAAGCTCTAAATGTCCAATAAGAAGCCAACACCAGAGTTCACTTTAATGATGGAGAACACTTGGTTGTGACTTTTCTATGAGGGAAAGGAAGGGAAAGCTGATTACACAGGAAAGCTCTTCTGTTTATAAACTGTGTTTTGGTAACTTCTGCAGAGAAGAAGGATCCATATAAATAAATGCAATTTTTCTGATGAGACTTTTATAGAATCTTTTTAAAGAATTGAATTGTCAGGAAATTCACTTTACCCTGTGCTTCTTGAAGGAAACAAATTAATTAATGAAATGAATGAATGACTAGTCCCCAGAGAGTGTTCAGCCAAGATATGGATATGAAGATAAGGCTCATTCAGCCTGGAGCCTATGAGACTTCAGCATAGACTGAAATCCTCAAGCTGGCACCTGAACTACCCTGCCTGCCACGCCCACCAGACATCTTGAGATCTGAAATCTACTTAGATCTGCTCTTTCACTGCTCACATATCATGACAGATATCCCAGTCTGTGACACCTTGGAATTCCTGGCAGGCATCCTGAAGTTCAGCAGATATTTATGAAGTAATTACTATATATGTATGTGATATTTATACATTGTCTTTCTTATTAGAATGAATGCTCCTTGAGAGCAAGAGTTATTTTTGTTTTTTAATCTTTCTTTATATTCTCAGTGCTTAGCACAGTGCCTGAAACATGGTAATAAATGCTTGTTAACAGACTATTAAATACAATATCCTGCTTGTTTCCCAGGGAGAGGGAAGGGGTAATCCATATCCTGCCTGTAAGGAGCTTATAAGATTTATGATATTTACACGAATGATTATAATACAAGGCAAAATGTGATGGGACAGAAGAGATCTCTAGATCAGGTCCTCCGGGAAAATTGGGAAAGAAGAGGAAGACTTCTAGTTGGAAGGAGGAGGAATTAAGAAAGGCTCCATGGAGTAGGATGGTTTTCAACAGAGATGGCACATGTGGAAGATGATTTGCTTCCCTTAAATATAGAAAAATGGGCTGGGATCTCAATCTCCAGACAGCATTTCTCACTTCCCTTTATGTAGGTATTTTGGCCAGACGATTCCCCACTGGATCGACCCCACCGTTGTCCCTTTGTCTTATGGCTCTCCCCTCTCCAGTCCATCTACACAGCTGCCCAATTAGTTTTTCTACAGTACCCGTCTGATCATGTCACTTCCTTGTTCGTTGTAAAGTCCAGTCCTTTTACATTTTGGATTAAATATAGACTCCTCTATTTAGCATTTCTTTAAAGTCCTTACAATTTGTCTTCAATTTACCTTTTCGGGGGGGGGGCTTTTTTTCTGAGGCAGTTGGGGTCAAGTGACTTGCCCAGGGTCACACAACTAGTGTTAAGGGTCCGAGGCCGGATTTGAACTCAGGTCCTCCTGACTCTAAGGCCAGAGCTCTATCCACTGTGCCACCTAGCTGTTCCCCTCAATTTACCTTTTCTAACTTTATTATACTTCACTCTGTTTCATGGTCTAGCTATGGTCCATCAAAACTAGTCTTCTTGCTATTTCGTACACATAAAATTTCATCTCTTCTCTCCATACATTTACACTGCCTATCCTTTCTTAGCTCCATTTCTTAGAATCCTTCCCTTGACCTTCAAAATTACCTTATTTTTATTGTGTATTTACTTATATGTGTATATGTTGTCTCCCTAATGAAATGTAAGCTCCTTGAGGGCAGGACCTCTGTTATTTTTTTGACTTTGTATGTTTAGTCCCTAGCACAGTGTAATGCTTGCTAATTGTTGAATAATTTCAGATTAATACATATAAAAGAAACAATTACATAATAAAGATATACTAAAAGATAACATAATGTAGACATAAAGAGGGATATCATAAGCAAATTAGATGAGCATGGAAAAATTATTCTTTCAGATGTTTGGATAACAGAAGAGTTTATGACCAAACATGAGGTAGAAAGGATCATGGGAGGTAAAATGTATAATTTTGATTATATTAAATAAAAAAGGTTTTACATAAACAAAACCCATGCAGCCAAGATTGGAAGGAAAGCAGAAAACTGGGAAACAATTTTTACAGCAAGTGTCCCTGATAAAGACTTCATTTCTTAATATGTAGAGAACTAAGTCAAATTTATAAGAATACAAATCATTCACCAATTGATAAATAGATAAAGGATATGAACAGGCAGTTTTCAGAAGAAGAAATTAAAGCTATCAACAACCACATAAAAAAATGCTTCAAGTCACTAATAATAGAAATGCAAATTAAAACAACTCTGAGGTACTACACCTCATACCTCTCAGATTGGCGAACAGGACAGAAAAAGAAAATGACAGATGCTAGAGGGGATGTGTAAAAATTGAGACACTAATGCACTGTTGGTGGAGTTGTGACCTGCTCTGATAACCATTCTGGAGAGCAATTTGGAACTATGTCCAAAGGGCTATAAAGCTGTACATACTCTTTGACCCAGTAATCCCGCTACTAGTTCTGTACCCCAAAGAGATTAAAGAAAAAGGAAAAGGACTCATATGTACAAAATATTTTAGCAGCTCTTTTTTATGTTGGCAAAAAGTTAGAAACTGAGTTTTAAGCCGGATATGTGTAATATGGCTTGACTTTATGCTCATTTTTTTTTTTGTTCTGACCACTTTTATTCTTCTATGTTGGACCATTTTAATGCTAAATGAAACCTAAAAACCCATACCTGGCATTAGTTGTATGTGTTAGTAGAACGTATGACCACATGGTAACAGACAAACTAGACAAACAGCTCGTTGGGGGATGGCTGAACAAGTTGTGATATATGATTGTGATGGCATACTCTTTTGCTGTAAGATATGATGAAGCAGGGCAGGGGTGGGGGCAGAGAGGGATGGTTTCAAAAAAACCTGGGAAAACTTTTGAGGTGATTCAAAGCAAAACCAGAGAGAGTAAGCAGAACCAGGAGATCATTGTACATAGCAATAGCAATATTGTAATGACAATCAACTGTGAAAGACTTAGCTACTTTGATCAGTACAATGATTTGTGACAGTTAGCCAGTGAACTGAAATTTCTTATCCCCCCAAACCCCCAGTTTCCTGCTTTCTTTCTAATTTTGGCTGCACTGGTTTTGTTTGCGCAGAACTTTTTTAATGTCATTTAATCAAAATTATCCATTTTGCTTTCTGTAATCTTCTCTATCTCTTGTTTGGTCATAAACTCTTCTTTTACCCATAGATCTGCAAGGTAAACTCATGATGAAGAATGCTGTCCACCTCCAGAGAAAGAACTAATGTACTCTAACTGCAGATTGAAGCATATTTTCTTTCACTTACTTTATTTTTCTTGTTTTTCCTTTTTACAACATGGCTAATGTGGAAATAATTCATATGTATAATGGCTATCATTTCTTGCCTTCTCAAATGGGGTGGTAGAGGGAAGGAGAGCATTTGGAACTAAAAATAAAAAATAATTTAAAAATAAAGAAGATATATAATATTCAGAAATAATAATCTAGTATTATAGGATTTAGAATCTAGAGTGATCTTAAATAGCTTCTTGTCCAGACCTTTCTTTTTGTAGAAAGGGAAAATGAGGTTCAGAGGCATCCCAAAGTATATGCAGATAGCAAGTGTCATAGATGTTGTTCGACCCTCCAGTCCTTCTCACTACACGTACCAAATCCTTTTTACTTCATCAGTCTTCCTTATATGTGTGTATACATATATGTGTAGAATTTTCTTTTTATTCACAAATTAGGTTTTTGGTAGGTGATGGGAGATTAAAAGAAATTAAATAAAAACAAGGAATAACTAGTATACTTGGAAGAGCAGTACACGTGGAGTCAAAAGATAGAGGTCCTGACCCTGAATCTTTCATTAACTGGTTGTGTGACCAGCAGAAAGTCATTTAATGCCTCGGGCCCCAGGTGGTTCATCTGTAAAATGAAGGGCTTGAACTAGAGAATGACTAAGGACTCTTCTATTTCTAATATTCTGTACTTCTGAAAGAAGATGAAGAGGGGACAACAAAATTAGCTGGGTTTTTTGAGAAATGGGTTGGGGGTGGGGTGTGAATAAAAAACTGGGTAATCATTTAAACCTAGGTTTCCTGCCTATAAGCTCAGTGTTCTTTATCCTATAACACACTAGCCTTTAACTATGACAAATTGAGCACCCTTATTTTAAAAATGAGCACTCTTGAGTCCTGGAAAGGTCATATGATTTGTCAAAAGTTACACAATTCTGTCATAGATTCTGACTGAGAGTCTAGATCCTCTGACCCCAGGTCCAGTGATCTTTCTCCTGTGCCACCCCTTTCCTTTTGTCTAGCCTGAATTATTAATTTTTTTCCTTAGGTATCTAATTGGGAACTGGGGTGTAGGGTAAAAGTGAAAAGATGAAAGGAGACAGAGGGAGAGAGAGAGGGAGGGACAAAGGCAGTCACAGAGGAAGGGAGATTGAACAGCTGAAATACTTGCTGCCATTCTTCTTGAACTTCCTCCTTCTGACATTGTAGGCATTTAAAAAGCAACAGGGTCCCATGGTTGTTAATCTCTTGCCAGCTTTAGTGTAGTGTCTGTCGGTTGCTGGCAGCTCTCATCTTCTTCCACTTGTCAGAGTAGAGAAGACAGGCACTCTTCTTTAAGGAAAGCCGGAAGTATTGACTACAATGGAACAGTAGAGTGTAGTGGAGTTGGGAGATTTGGGCTTGACTCCCAGCATTGTCCTTAACTAGCTCAAAGACCTTGGCCAAAACACTTCAACTGTGGGCCCAGTTTCCTTATCTGTAAATGAGGAGATTTGACTAGGGTAATCCCTAAAGTCCTTTCCATTCCTAAAAATCAAGGAATATGGGTGGACTGTACATGCTAGAGATTTGCTCGGGTTGTAGGTTGTATTAAGGCTGCTCAGAAGACCAAAGCAAAGAGACTAGTGTAGTTTTACAGCTCTGACTTGGAGGCACTGTGCCCAGAGAAAGCTCATTTTGTTTGAAGTTGACTGCTAAAATACTGATGATTTCACGTTCTCTTTTGCAGTGCGTGGACCAATTGACAAAGATCCAAACCGAGTTACAAGAGACAGTGAAAGATTTAGCTAAAGGCAAAAAGAAGTACTTTGAGACAGAGCAGATGGCTCACGCGGTCCGAGAAAAAGCTGACATTGAGGCCAAGTATGTGTTTCTGAAAAACTCGTGCAAATCCAGGTCATTGTTGAAGGTTTTGTTGCCTACTTTTTATTCTAAGATAGAGGTTTGCTTTTCTGTTTCGGTTATTGTCTTGGACTTTTATAATGCCCTTTCCTTTTGGGCTGACATTCTTCAAATGGGCAGTATACAAGAGAGTTATAATTTACTAAGGCATCTCCTTATTTGAAATAGATTATTTAAAACATTCAGAGGAAAAGTGGCAAAGTGTATAGAGAGGGCTGACCTTGTAGTCAGGAAGACCCAAATTCAAGTCCTGACACTGACATACTGGCTGCCTTACAATGATCACAAGTCATTTAACCTCTCATTGTCTCCAGTCAGTATTCTAAAGTTACTAAGAAGTTCCTGGTCTACATAAATAGAGGGAGTTTCCACACTGGGAACTCCCCTTACCAGTGAAATTTCAGGTCTGCGCTCAGCCCATCCCTCCAAACTATGTTTCAGCAAAATCATGTACAGTCATCCCTCAACATTTGCATGTTTCGCATTCATGGTTTTGGTTGTTAACGGGTTGACCATTGATAATTAAATAAGAATTCTTGGATATTTGTGGCGTACTGAGGAAAATCACAAACAATGTGTGTTTGTAGAGACATCTAAAAAAATTTAGTAAGTCATAAATGTAAAAATACTGTATATTACTAATCTGTTTTATCATTTACTAATATAAGTATGCCTACATAAATTTATTGTGAACAGTTAAATTTTGTTAAAAGTTTCATTGTGCTGATGAACTATGGGCTACATACTCTCTTTGGAAACACCTCCTCTTTATCTCTCTACCATCTAGACTCAGTCACGTGATTTTCTCCAATGGTAATCATATCTTGTGCTTTTCAAGGAGAAGGAAATCTGAAGCAATTGCTGCAGCTACACTAGGGGCTACAAATACTCTACATATTGTGTGAGATACTAATCTCTCTCACATAGAAACTGCAACTGTTTTATGGGTGCAGTGTGTTATTTTCCTTGTTTTTGTATGTTAAATTAATATGATCAAAGTTATTTTTTAAAATTTTTATTAATTTATTTTGATTTATCAACAATCACTTCCATAAGCTTTTGAGTTTAAAATTTTTCTCCTCCTCCCTCTCCCCCTCTCTCCGCAAGACGGTGTGCAATCTGATATAGGCTTTACGTATACATTCCTATTAAACATATTTTCAGTTGTAAGGAAGAATTAGAACCAATATAAGGAACCACACGAAAGAGGAAACAAAACAAAACAGAAGGAAAAAAAAGAGCAAATAATATGCTTCAATCTGCATTCAAACTCCATAGTTCTTTCTCTGGATGTGGATAGCATTTTCCATTATGAGACCTTTTGGAGATGTCTTAGATCCTTGCATTGCTGAGAAGGGCTAAGTCTATCAACATTAGTCATCACACAATGTGGCTGTTATTGTGTACAACGTTCTCGTGGTTTTGCTCACTTCACTCAGCATCAGACCATACAAGTCTTTCCAGGTTTTTCTGAAGTCATCCTGTTCATTATTTCATATAGCACAATAGTATTCCATTGCATTCATATACCACAGCCTGTTCAGCCATTCCCCAGTTGATGGGCATCCCCTCACTTTCTAATTCCTGGCCACCACAAAAAGAGCTGCTATAAATATTTTTGTACATGTGGGTCCTTTTCCCATTTGTATGATCTCTTTGGGATGGGTCAAAGGGTATGCACAGTTTCATAGCCCTTTGGGCATAGTTCAGAATTGCTCTCTAAAATGATTGGATCAGTTCACAACTCCACCAACAATGCATTAGTGTTCCAATTTTCCCACGTTCTCCAACATGTATATGATCAAAATTATAAAAAATAAAAGTTTGGGGTAGGACCTAAAGTTACTAATCTGTTTTATCATTTACTAATATAAGTATGCCTACATAAATTTATTGTGAACAGTTAAATTTTGTTAAAAGTTTCATTGTGCTGATGAACTATGGGCTACATACTCTCTTTGGAAACACCTCCTCTTTATCTCTCTACCATCTAGACTCAGTCACGTGATTTTTCACGTTTGTGAGGTCCTGTGCCACTAACCCCACAAATGTTGAGGGATAACTGTATTAACTATTGAATCTTGGGGAATCACTTATAGTCAACTGAAAGCCCAGATCTCATTTTTATTAACTAATGGCATTATTTCCACAAAAATTGAAATTAAGATTGTGGAGTCTTGGTTTAATATGCCTTTCATATCATGACATGTGAAGGCAGTTTTAAGTTAATTATGTTGAAAGAGAAATAATATTCTATAGAGAATTAATAGATATTAGTATCACGTGTATATATACATATGTACACACATATATATCATATATGTGTCTATATACACATATAGGGAAGGAGTCTTGAGGCAGTGGTTTTCAGTTGTACTTAGGGACAACCACGTCTACACCCAACTTGCTTCTTGCTGGCTTACTTTTGCCTTGGTTTAGGCCCTTATTACCTCATGCTTAGACTATTACAAAAGCCTGCTGGTTGGTCTCCTTGCCTCAGTTTATTCCTACTCTAGTCTGTCCTCTATTCAGTTGCCAAATCAGTCTTCCCAAAATGTAGTTCTGACCATATCACCTCTATTCAGTAAACTCCAATGATTTCCTGTTACCTGCAGGATCACATATAAAATCCTTTGTTTGGCTTTCAAAGCCCTTTATAACCTTATCCCTTCCTATCTTTCCAAGTCTTCTTATATCTTAGTCCCTTCCATGTACTCTGTAATCCAGTGAAACTGGCCTCTTAGCTGTTGTTCACACAAGACATTCCACCTCCTAACTCCAGGCATTTTTTCTGGCTGTCCTCCATGCTTAGCACACTCTTTCTCCTCATTTCCATCTCCTGGCTTCCCTGGCTTCCTTCAAGTTCCAGCTAAAGTCTCACCTTCTGCAAGAAATCTTTCCCAGCCCTCCTTGATTTTAGTGTCTTTGTTTGGAGACTACCTTTAGTCTTGTTTGTACATAGCTGTTTGTATGTTGTCTTCCCCCTTACAATGTAAGCTCCTTGAAGGCAGGAACTGTTTTTTGCTTTTCTGTGTTTCCCCGTGTCACACACACACACACATAATTGTAACAAATAGTATAAGTATTTATAATAAAATATATATATGTAATTATGTCAGTGAGTCAATTAGCATATATATGCTGACTTATTATAATTCTTAATCTCTACGTACAAAGGCAGTCTGGTGGGTATGTCCTGTAGTAATCTCAGAAATTATCCTATTCAGAATATGCCTAGTTTCTAGCCCTATATGATATTGGGGAAACGTCACTTCCTATAGGCTAACTTTTATTCTGTCAGTTTCAGACAGAACTTGTAGAGAGGTTGCCATCTGCATTAATGGGAGGTAGTACCCACACTTAGAGACTCCCAGACCCTTAAAGAATTGTAGCATTGTTAATAGGTCCTCACAATAACCTGGTGAAGTAGACAAGTCTCAGCATTCCCTTTTTATAGAGGGTCATACTAAGGCTTCAGTAGGGTAAAGGAGTTTCCACAAGTCCCGTAGCAGGTAGGAGGCAGAAGTAGAGCTGGCCCTGAATTCTTTTGCCTCTCAGTCCCTAATTCTTTCCATGTGTTGATCCCAGGTAAGATCTTAGCTAAAGCCTAAAGGGGCAGACAGCTTTGGGTTACCAGGGTGCCAAATCACATATTTTTTCCAGAAATACAAAAAAAAGTTGGACTCTGCATCAGTAATAGTTTTTGTTCCTTATTATTCTAAAGATGCTTATAATGAATCCTCTTATTTAAGCACATGTCCATCATAAGAGAGTATGGAGAGCCCTCTTGATGTAATAACTAGGAAGGGAGGGATACAAGCATTTATTAAACACCTACTCTGTGCCAGGCACTGTGCTAAGTACTTTACAAATATTATCTCATTTGATCTTCACAAAAGCCCCAACAAGCTTGGAGCTGAGAGAGGTCAATACGACCTCAGCTCTCCTAGAGCTTATTGTTTGCTAAAAGCATTAGGACAGCACAAATTTTTCAGAATTTAAATGGATGTGTGATCCCATCACTCCACCAATGTAGATTGAGACCCATGAGCAGATAACCATAAGGCATAATAATACATAGTAAGTATGTTCAGGAGATAACCATGTGGTATATGAGATCTGGAGGGAAAGGTGATTTTCCAGTGTTTATCAAGGAATGTCTCATAAAGGAGGTAGCATTTCAGTTGAGTTTTAAAAAATGAGGAAAATTTTAAAAGCCTGAAAAGTAGAGGAGGAAGGACATTGTACTTATATAAATGAATTCCTAGTCATTAGGAATTGTGGGACAAAGAACTCAGTGATGAATATGTCACAAATTAATGCCTGGAGGGGTCCTGGAAGGTTGTTATGTGATGAAAGTGTGACTGTACAGTTGTGCCAAAGCTCAAACTGCTATCATCATCACTGTTGTTATTATTACATAATAATAACTGGAACCAGAATATAGCATGCTGGGCCTACAAATAGGGAAACTGTTGGTGACCCTTCAAAGTGGGATGGGCAAGTTTTTAGAAGTATGTGGACTGAGCTTAAAGAACCAAGCCAAGTTGTACACAAATAAGAAAAGCAGAACGTTTTCCAGAGCCGTGCCCTAAGATAGTTCACAAATTGAAAGTCGTTGTCACTGTTTGATCTGTTACTCAGGCTGTTGCTGCTGGTGCCTTTTTCTTTAGACTTGCTGGGGGAGGCAGGAAGACCACGAATTAGTACTAAGACATCCAGCTGAAAAGACAGAATGGAACTGAAATTCTTGCAGATTCTAGAAATTCTCAAATGACCCACCAGCTCTGTTCACCAAGAGTCTTGTTGTGCATACACTTGAATGGTCTTTTATAAATTATTCTTTTGCTGTTTTCCTGTAGGTCTAAGATAATTTTCTGGGATTTTTAAAAAAAATACTAAATCCTCACTGTGTTTTGAACTAACAGAATAAAATACATATGTGTGTGGAGGGTGTCAGAATTTGGACATATATGTGCATTTATTATACATACCCAGTCTACCTCATAGAGTTGTTATGAGGCAAGTATTCTTAAACACACTGGTTAGCCCTTTGCCCTATAGAAAGGTGAGTTGCTATTTATTAGGAGCATTATTGTTAATAAGTGAGACCTAAGACCTGGCAAAGAGAGTTTTTAGACTGTATGGATATCTACATAGTGTTTTGGAATATATGTCTCAACATGCTTATATAAACATATATATATATATATATATAAAACTTACTATTGATTAAAAAAAAAGAATCCATTTCTAGAATGCATTGATTTGAAAGGAATATAATTTGTGATTTTCTCTTTTCCACATTTTAACAAATAAATAAAAATACTAATCTATTCTGTTGATTTTTCCCATAGGTCCAAACTTAGTCTTTTCCAGTCAAGAATCAGTTTACAAAAGGCAAGTGTAAAGGTGAGCTTCTGTAAACTTTTGTTACCAAATGGAAAGTCCTATAAAGATATTAGAAATTCTGTGATTAGGCCTTTTGTGTATCAGAAAGACCCAGACTCAGGAAGTGCCTCATCCCCAGTGCTCAGGGATTTAGAGGCCTCCTGTGCCTGGTTCTTAGCACTACTGGGACACTGACATACTTGCCCAAGAATGTGGGGCGGACCCAAAGTAGGCCCAAAGGACCCAAACTTTCCTGGGGTTTCTGATGAAAACTGTGTTTGGCTGTGTTTGCAATAAAGTTCAGCTCGCTCTTCCCTGTTCATAGCTTTGTTTTTGCCTATACATTTAGAGCTGGAGGGAACCTTAGAGGTCCTCAAGGCCAACTACCTCATTTTACAGATGAGGGAACTGAGGCTTTGAGTGGAGAAGTGACTACATTTCTAGTCAATCTCTGAAGTGGGATCAAACCCAGGTCTTCTTGACTCCAAATTTAATGTTCTATCTCCTATGCTATGCTACCTCTTGATGGTCTTTGGCCCACATCTAGAGTGATTGGCCAGGGTTACAGGGAGAAGAGTTTATCTTTTCAGACTTAAATCCAGGTATGTAAGATTAGTGAGATCAGAAAGCCCAAAGTGATTTCTCTCTTATGAGAACTGTGAGAATGGAAAAAATCTGATTTTTTTTACAGAATTACTAAGTTAGGGGAAAAGAGTAATGCTGAGGCGATAGGTGTTGTAACAAAGCATTTGATTCTCATGGAATTTTCATTGAAAAGATGAAGATTGGTGAGCTAGATAGTAGATATAGGGGGATTAGAGCTGGTTTGTTTTCAGCTTGGCAGGAGGTCTCCAGTGGAGCACCCCAGAGATCTCTGGTCCTATGCTATTTAACATTTTTTATCAGTGAGTTTAGTAAAGGCAGTGATGGTATGATCAGCACATTGGCAAATAGCACCAAATAGAAGGGATTGCTAACACACTAGCTGACCAAATCAGAATCTAAAAGAATCTTAACAGCCAAGTATGTTAGGCTGAAAATAATGAAATTAAATTTATTAGGGAGAAGTATAATATTTTAGACATAGGTTCAAAAATCAGCTTCATGAGTACAAGAATGGGAGATGCAGGGCTATCCAACAGTTCATTTGAAAGAAGGTCTGAGGGTTTCAGTGAACTTCAAATTCAATTAGTGCTAACAGTGTGATATGGCAGCTGAGAAGCAAATGTGATCTTCAGCTGTGTTGAGAAGCTATGTCACCTCTGAGAATAAGAAGAGGACAAGCAAGAGCCTTGGAAATAAGGAGGGGACAGTCCTACTGTACTCCACTCTGGGCAGGTGACATGAGAAATGTTGGGTCAGTTCTGGGCACCATACTGTAAGTAGGACATTGGCATGCGAGACTTCATCCAGAGCAGACCATCCATGATGGGGAAAGGCCGTGCTCTCTTTGATCTCAGAAGGCAGAACAAGGAGCAGCTGGTAGAAGGGACAAAGAGATCAGCTTAGGAGTGATATAAAGAAAAACTTCCTAAGTGGTAGGGACATTCCAAGTGACATGGGTTCTCTTGGAAAGTAGTTGGGGCCTCTTCTGTGGGTGTTGACATGGTGAATAAGTTGTAGAGGACTTCTTTCCCAAGTATGAAAGGGATTGGTGGCCACTGAGGCCCTTTTAACTCTGAAATTCTGTGATTCCTTATGTTAGACATGTGGAACAGGAAGTTATCTCTTCCCCAAGAGAACCCTTAAAATATTTGAAGACAGCAGTCACGCCTTCCTAATCTTCTCTTTCATAGACTAAATATACCTAGATCCTTAAAAATATCGTTTTTGATCCCTTCCCCTCCAATATACCCTCAAACTAGTTGCCTTTCTATAGATGTGTTCCAATTTGTCAGTTTCCTTCCTCAATTATGATGTTCAGAATCAAGCCTTATACCAAGGATGTGGCCTGACCTCATTTGATCTTTCTGTATTTTATGCTTTTCTTAAGCACTTTATATTCTAATTTGTATTACATTTTCCACACATCTTGTTTCTGTTGAACTTTGTGTAAGTGCCTGGAACAGTGCAGCACAGGCCCCAGAACAGAGCATACACATTAATAAATGTTTGAATATAAAAACATAATTGTTGGAAGATACTGATACGTTGGGGGCATTGCTAAGTTGTTAATTTGACTTCTAACTCTAGTACATGTTACGGTATAAGTATGGAGTGATTTACATATCTATGTGTGTGTATAAAACAAGTTACTTAATCTCTGTGCCTTTATTTTTCCATTTGAAAATATGAGCATATATGTGAATGTTCTTTGGAAATCTTTGGATCTCACAGTACTTGATAGTTGCTGCTGCTCTTATTCATTTGAAATTGATCAACAATACTTGGTAATTGTTTGCTGACATGTAACAAATATAGCTTCTTTTGTAGATCTTCATAGCTTAAATACAGAAAGTAGGAGGATGAGGGGAGAAAGAATGAAAAGGATCATTGTTATTCACCTCACTGCTTTTTCTTGGTGGGACCTGTGATAGAGATGGGTGAAACTTGTACCATTATGTGTGCTCCATGGTCTGAACCAAATTGTAATTTTTTTTGTTTTTTATATTTTAGTTAAAAGCCCGGCGGTCAGAGTATAATTCCAAAGCTACACATGCCAGGAATGACTATCTTCTCACGTTAGCTGCCGCTAATGCACACCAGGACCGTTATTACCAAACCGATTTAGTGAACATTATGAAGGTAATGTTTCTGTGGTATCTGCACTAACCTTATGTGCTGAATGGTTTGGTTCATGAGAAGTTTCCTGTGATCCAACCATTCCTCTGTGTATTTCAGTGAAGCTTTATGTAATCAAAAGCAGTAGGTATGGATGGATACTCACCAGCTGAGTTGATGTTGACCTTCAGCTCTCAAATCCTGTGATTCTGAATTTTAGAAGTTCAGGTTGCAGAGGACTAGGCCTAGTGTGGAAGGGGCTGGAGTAGATGGAAGAAGTGACATTTTTGTGACCATCTGTGAAATAAACTGGGGGATTTGCAGATGGGATGTAAAGTGCTTTGCAAACTACAAAGTACTCTATGAATGTTAGCCCTTATCTTCAGCTTTTATTGTCTAGTGGAATGTAACCTCTTTGATGTATTGTTTTTTATTTTTGGTATTCCCATTGCCTAGCACAATGCCTTCTGTCTAGGCACTTACAAGTTCTTGTGCTCAAGAAGTTATAGTAATTTTGTTGTTGCTTGTTTGTTGTTCTTAAATGTTACTAATAGTAACTTGTTACAGCAATGTTATCTTAAATTAAAAATAATGACAGGTAGAATCTTTTAAAAATTATTATTTGGAATGGTCTTTTTAAGAATTGAAATATTTGAATTTAAATAAGTTATTTCAGAATTTGAATTTATTCCAAGTCAGTATTAAAGATAAGCTTTAAACATGTGATAAAGAATTGGAGCTCTTTAAAAGAAAGATGTACCGTTTAAAATACAAAGGAAATACATGAATAAAAATTAACTTCTTACCCATAAATTGTAGAATTTTAGAATTGAGGCAGGGGAGCCTAAATCTCTCATTTTTCTCTTGGTTGGTAGGTAATGTTTCTAGATTTAAAAGTACTAGAAGTTTTTTTTAAACAGTTTTTTATGTACCTTCTGCAGATTTTTATGAATTGAATAGTTTATATATGCATATAGCATTGTGTTTGGCTTCTCACTGGGAAATTGTTCTAAATTCCCACTTAAAGCTATCTGTTGCTGTGCCCTTGTAAGATGAATGATTTCATTAGAAGTCTATCGAAGGCACACCAAATGACTGGTCTGAAAACAAGGCAGTTTCATCAGGAAGTGGGTAGTTAGTGGTTTGTGCTAAAGAACATCCAGAAGAATGCAAAATGCCTCTCTGCAGAGAAGGGATAGGCTCTTCATAGAAAGAGGTCTATTGGGTGTCAGGGTAATGAGAGATGAATGTTTGCCGAGACCCAATGACTGGGCAAATATTTGTTGTCTCCTGTGGAAACGAGAGTCATCTGGACTGATAGATAACCAGAAAGAATCATAAAAGATAAATACCTTATGGCACAGAATCATGCAAAATAAGACTGCCTTATTAGTGCATCTTGTATGACTATTGACATTGGTCAGACGAGACATAAAGTTTTTCCTACATCTTGATCTTTTATGCAATATTTGCATTTTTCATGCCACACATTCTTCCTCATTTCCACACAGCTTTGTATAGCACTTTGTGTAATAACTTTGTTCAGTTCAGCAGACATATTATTAAGTGTGCAAGACATTGTTTGAACTAGCACCACGTGTTAACTTCCAGACCAGTGTCTGGCTTAGAACAATCTCACTCTTTCCAATTGCATATGAAAATTTCCACTTGGATTCTCCCCCGAGATCTTTAATTTTACATTGAAAATTGAAGCCCTTCTCTTTTTTCTGTAGCACCTTTGCCATATCTACATTGTTGTTGATTCCACCTCCATTCCCCCATTTCTCAAGGTTCTTGATCTTAGAATTGAAAATTATTCCCTCCATCTCTTTCAGCCAATGTGGTACCAAATCCTGCTGCTGACTCTTTTCATCTTTCATTTCTTTTGTAGCCAGGAATACTTTCATAATTTAATTATTCCTTGCTGTTCTCTAGTCACCCTTTTCCAACAACTTGAATACTTACTGTATGTTAGGGCCTTACTCACAATAGGTAGTCAGCAAATCAGTGGATAGCATGTTGGACTTGGAGTCAGATCTGAATTTTCCTGGCTCAAAAACTTAATAACTGTATGGCCCTGGGGTAAGTCAATTAATCTCTCAATCTCAGTATCTGCTATTGGGGATAATAATAATACCTGCTTCATAGGTTGTGAGGATCAAATGAGATAACATATATAAAGTGCTTTGTAAACCTTAAAGCACTAAATAAATGCTAGCTACATTATCATTATTAGATTAAATAATTATCAATTAAATTGATACTTTGATAAGAATAAGTAATATTCGGTGCTTCCATTTTAGGTATTCAGGCTCTCCAGTTAGACTGTAAATCACTTGAGGCGGCGTGGTATGGTAGATAGAAAGCCGGCCTTGGAGTCAAGAAGACCTGGTGTCAAGTCCCATCTCTGGCATATCCTGGCAGTGTGGCCCTAGGCGAATCAGTCAGCTTCTTAGTACTCTGGCAACCATATGTTGTAGCACCAAGTGCTGACTTGGATTGTTAAAGTGATTTCACAGAACTCACTGTATCAATGAAATCACAAGTCCAGTTCCTATCCTACCTTTAATGTCAGGGGGGAAAAAAATGCTAGATTTGGAATCAGGCTCATCCAACCTGCTAGCTCTTTGTCATTGGGGATGTCTCTTTACTACTCTGTTTCCCCATCTCTGAAATGAGCAGATTGGACTGTATAACCTCTAAGGATCTTTCTAGCTCTAAGTCACAGGATCTTATATTTATCATCCTCTTTTGTCATTTCCATTCTAGTGTGAATTATTCTGCCTTTTTAGTTAGAATCTCAAACCACTACTTACTTGATAGGTCCCTCTCTTTTTTTTTCACCACTAAGAACTGTCAGCTCTGATCCAAACAATACAAAGACCTGGACAGTTGTCATTGCTGGACAGTCCTGGCCTCTAAATTGAAGGACCAGACTAGCTTTTTTTTTTTTAAACATTCTGTGAATCTTTATGCCCTTACCCTAGAGCCCTAGGGAAAAACATTTGAAGTTTACGTTTGGCCTCATATCTAGGGTCTGCTTAAAAGGGGTGTAGAAAAGTACTTGGTACAGTGTAAATAAGATATAGGCTTATAGGGCAACTATTTTTATTTTTCTACATGATAGAAATGCTGAAAATAGAGAAGATTCATAAGCATGCGCTGACAATCTAACTTAAACAAGGAGTAGGAACTTAGAGTTACTATTATACTCTCTGAAGAGGTTGATAATTAAAACCTCCAAACATGAAGCATTATTATATAAGACCATAGAATTGGCATTTTACCTTGGACTCAGCTCTGCACTGTATTCTTCCAAGTCCATGTCTAATGGCAATCAGACTCTGTCTCCTTTCCATAGTTGTCTTCCTCCAGGCAACTGCAGATGGCATCTTCTGCAGTTTAGGTCACACTGACAGAAGGACCCAGGAGATTCAGGATATCCCAACCTCTTCAGCTGACAGAGGTGCTTCCAAGGCTAGAAATGGCTGTCTCAGAATCACTGTTTAGTCACCTATGCTCAGCTTTGTAATTTACTGAAAGCAATCTAGCCCACTCTTTTCTTCCTGTTAACTCTAAAGTCAACCCACAGTCCATCTGTACTGTCTGTCTCAGATATACATAGTGATGGTCAGTGGGAAATTTATGTTAGGAAAAAAAATACTTCCAATAAATAGATGTCCTAAAATAAAATGAACTGCCTGAGGTTTATACATTAGTTCTTATAGAAAGCACAAGAATATATAGAATATAGAAAATATAGAAAATTCTTATAGAAAAATCACATAATAACATGTAGACCAATGGTGTCAAACCCAATTAGAATGGGAAATACTAACCTGTAGATAAGGAACCTCGTGGGCCATATGTTGACTTAGTTCTAAAATACAATGCTATCTATATTGTATTTTTGTTTAATTTGTCAAATACTTCCCCAATAACAGCTGTACTTAGTAGTATAGGTGTTTGACATCTCTGGTACAGACCAACTTCTGGTTCCCTTAGTATTAGGTGGTTAGCAGGTCTGAAGCTCTCCATCTTTTGTCTGTCATTCTCACTACATGAAAGACGACCACCACCTCATATTCTGGCCATTCGTTACCTTGATGATGTGTTTATGCCACATGACATGCAAGTTATGGTTGATATATCTTGAACTTCTTAGATAAAAAAGAGTAATAGCCTAAGAGTTGTTTGTCTCAATTCTTTGACTTGGATAATAGGGCCAAGCAAGAACCCTGGTAGAGCTGCCTTTATAATTTCTAAGCCAAATAATATTTTCTTGAGGTTAATGTTATAAGCTAAATCACAAATACATTATCCCTTATTGTAGGAGGAAACTTTCTATGCATGCTTTGAGGGAAGCTGCTTTTGGGGGGAAGAATAGAAACTTTCACTTGATCACTGACAGTTGTCATCCTATATTTCTCCTCCCCTTCTTAGCTAATCTTGAGAAAGGTGCCTACATTAAGTGCTTTTACTTCCTCTCCTCTCACAGTCTTCTAAATCATCTGCAGATTGTTTCAGACTTCATAATTCAGTTGAAACTGCCCTTTGCAAAATCAACAATGATCTCTTAATTACTAAAGATGATGTCCTTTTCTCAGTCTTTGTCCTTCTTGAACTCCTTGCAACGTTTGGCCCTGTTGTCTTGGCTACTCCTCTCAAATGTTTTTTCCTCCCTAGGTTTTAAAGATACTGCTCTTTCCTGGTTCTCCTATCTGCCAACTGCTGCTTTATCATTTTCTTTGATAGCTCTCCATGTCACACAAACTAACTATGAGGGTCCTCCAAGCCTCTGTCTTGGGCCCCCTTCCCTTTCCTCTCTATATTCTCTCACTTGGTTTTCTCATCTTCCCCCATGGATTCAGTTATCATCTTTATGTAAATTATTTCCATATCAATCAATAAGCATTTATTTAGTGCCTGCTATGTGCCAGTTGCTGAGGATACAAAAAGAGGCAGAAAGACAATCTCTGCCCTCAAGGAGCTTACAATCTAATAATGAGGGAGACAACATGCAAACAAATATATACAAAGCAAACTATATACAGGAAAAATAGGAAATAATTAAAGAGAGAAAGCACTGGAATTAAGAGGGGTTAAGGAAGGCTATATATCTACCCCTATTCTCTCTGTTGAGCTTCAGTCATGTATCACCAAGTGCCTTTTGGATGTCTTGATCCTTTACATATTTCAATCTTAACATGTCCAAAATGGAACACCTTTCTCCCTAAACATCTACCTCTTCTGAACTTCTCTATTACTGTCAAGAGTACCCCTATCTTCCCAGTCATCAGATTTTGGTGTCAATCTTTGCATTATCCTCAACTCCTTACTTTCATTCACTCTTTGTATCTAATCTGTTTACCAAATCCTAATTTCTACCTTCATAATGTTTCTAATATATGTATCCTTCTCTCTCCTTACTGAACCATCACCCTACAGACCCATATCACCTCTCACCCAGACAATTACAGTAACTTAATTGATCCTCCTGCCTCAAATCTCTTCGAATTCCAACACATCTTCCACTCAGCTGACAAGTAGATTTTTCTAAAGTATAAATCTGATCATGCTGTTCCTCTGCTGAATGAATTCCAATGATTTCCTATTACTTCCAGATTAAATAAAACCTCCTTTGGCATTTAAGGCTCAACCTAGCACCTTTCTGCTTTTCTAATCTTCTTATACTTTACTCCTCTCCACACATTCTATGAACCTTGCACATGAAACTCTCATATCCCATCTCTGTACCTTTGACCTGGCTGCTTTCAAGACTCAGCTCATATCTCAAATTCTGCGAGAGGCTCTTCCTAGTGAGCTCAGTTGCTAATGCCTTACCCTCTAAGGTTACTTTTCAGTTATCTAGTCTTTATGGGTCTTGTATGCATCCAGTTATTTACATGTTGTCTCCCCCTGTTAGAATATAAGCCCCTTGAGGGCAGGGACTATTTTTTTTCCCTTCTTTGTATCCCTAGTACATAGCACAGTGCCTAGCACATAGTAAGGACTTAATAAATGTTTGTTGACTGATTGGCTGGCTGATTAGACATTAGCTGTATGTTGGCTACTTGATACTGGCTCACCAGTAAGTCATGAAGAAGAGTAAAGAACATCCCTTGAAAATATATCTTAGTATTTTGGGAAACAAGGAATGGTAGCTTAATCAGATACTATGAAGTTTGCAATTTGTCAGAAGTTGCTACATGGGAATTTTTGCTTTGGATAAGATTTGGACTTGCAAGATTGTGTCTAGATCTTGAGCTTCCATGAGACTGTTCTCTTTATTTATGCAGCATATAAGTACCTTCTAAAAATAAATACTTCACTCCTTCAGTGATGGATAATTTCATTGTTATGAATCCTTCTGCCAATGAAGTCCCTCCCTCCATATCTCAGCAGAATATTTTTCTAAGTTTTAATCTGAAGAACTCATCACCTATAGCTGCCCATAACAGCCATCTGTGCATTTAGCCAGACTGTTCATTGGATGACAGACTCAGCCTATCAGTCTCTCAGCCCATGATCAAAGGTTAAAGACTAGCCATTACCTCCAAGAACTGAGGGTCACCTTCATCCCAGAATGAGGGAATGGGAGTACCTTAGTTAAAGACAAAAGTACATATTTTAGATTTATGTAACAGTTCACTGAAGTTGAAATAGAGAACTTTCCTAAGTCATTATTAGCACTCCCATGACCAAAGAGGTACTTTGCACACATAGGATCATAATGAATGTTTATAGAATTGAACTGAACATCTGAATTAAATATAAGATAAACTCTGCAGACACTGCAAGTACTTAACCTGCCAGAAGGCAGGTTTTTTCCACAGTTACATGTATAAAACAATTTTTACCATTTGTTTTTAAATCTTTGAGTTCCCAATTCTCTCCCTTCCTCCCTCTCCACCCCACTCATTGAGAAGGCAAACAATTTGATATAGGTTATACATTTGTATTCATGCAAAACATTTCCATAATAGTCATGTTGTAAAAGACTAAACTAATTTCCCTCCATCCTATCCAATCCTCCCCCATTTATTCTATTCTCTCCCTTGACCCTGCCCCTCCTCAAAAGTGTTTGCTTCTGATTATCCCCTCCTCCAGTATGCCTGCTCTTTCACTCCTCTTCTCCCCTTTCCCCTACTTTACTGTATTGCAAGATAGATTACTGTATCCAGTTGAGTATTTATGTTATTCCCTCTTTAAGCCATTGTGTTGAGAGTAATTTTCACTCATTCCCTCTCACCTCCCCCCTCTTCCCCTACTGTAAAAGCTTTTTCTTGCCTCTTGTATGTGAGATAATTTACCCCATTCTACCTCTCCCTTTCTCTTTCTCCCAGTACTTTTCTTTCTCAGTCTTAATTTTATTTTTTAGTTATCATCCCTTCATATTCAACTTACATCTGTGCCCTCTCTATATATATATTCCTTCTAGCTATCCTAATAATTAGAAAGGTCTTATGAGTTACAAATACCATCTTTACATGTAGGGATGTGAACAGTTTAATAAGTCCCTTATGATTTCTCTTTACCTTTTTATGCTTCTCTTGAGTCTTGTATTTGAAAGTCAAATTTTCTATTTAGCTCTGGTCTTTTCCCAAGAATGCATTACATTCTTCTACCTCATTGAATGTCAATTTTTTTCCCCTTATGGATTAAAATCTCAGTTTTGCTGGGTAGGTGATTCTTGGTTTTAATACTAGCTCCGTTGACCTCTGGAATATCGTATTCTAAGTCCTCTGATCCTTTAATGTAGAAGCTGCTAAATCTTGTGCTATCTTGATTGTGGTTCCACGATACTTGAATTGTTTCTCTCTGGTTGCTTGTAATATTTTCTTCTTGACCTGTGCACTCTGGAATTTGTCTATAATATTCCGGAGTTTTCTTTTGGGATCTCTTTTAGGAGGTGATTGATGGATTCTTTCAATTTCTATTATACCCTCTGGTTCTAGAATATCAGGGCAGTTTTCCTTGATGATTTCTTGAAAGATGATGTCTAGGCTCTTTTTTTGGTCATGGATTTTAGGTACTCCAGTAATTTTGAAATTATCTCTCCTAGATCTTTTTTCTAGGTCAGTTGTTTTTCCATTGAGATATTTCACAGTGACATCTACTTTTTCATTTTTTTGGTTTTGTTTTATAATTTCTTGATTTCTCATAGAGTCATTAACTTCCATTTGCTCCATTCTAATTTTTAAGGAATTATTTTCTTCAGTGAGTTTTTGGACCTCCTTTTCCATTTGTCCAATTCTGCTTTTTAAGGCATTCTTCTCTTCATTGACTTTTTGGACCTCTTTTACCATTTGGTCTAGTCTTCTAGTCTTTTTTTTTTTTTTTTTTTTTTTGCTTAGCAATGGGGTTAAGCAACTTGCCCAGGGTCACACAGCTAGTGAGTATTATGTGTCTGAGGCCAAATTTGAACTCAGGTCCTCCTGACTCCAGGGCTGATGCTCTTGCACTGTGCTACCTAGCTGCCCCTAATCTATTTTTTAAGGGTTATTTTCTTCAGTATTTTTTTGCGTCTCCTTTAGCAAGCTGTTGACTTGTTTTTCATGATTTTCTTGCATCACTCTCATTTTTCTTCCCAATTTTTCCTCTACTTCTCTTACTTGCTTTTCAAAATCCTTTTTGAGCTCTTCCATGACCAGAGATCAATTCCTATTTTTCTTGGAGGCTTTGAATGTAGGAGCTTTGGCTTTGTTGTCTTCTTTTGGTTGTATGTTTTGATCTTCCTTGTCACCAAAGTAAGTTTGTGTAGTCTGAGTTTTTTTCTGTTGTTAGCTCATTTTCCCTGTCTATTACTTGACTTTTTAACTCTTTGTTAAGGTAGGACTTTGCTTCCAGTATGGAGTGTGAACTGTCCCAAGATTTAGTGGTAGCTGTTTTCAGAGATAACTTCTAGGGACCTGTAAATTTGCAGTTCTTCCAAGGTGGTGTGATCTAAGGAGGGGTGTTTTCTCCTCTCCTGGCCTATGCTCTGGTCTGTGAGTGACCACAAGCACTCTTTTCTGCCCTGGAACTATGAGGAGTGTCCCCCCTCTACTGCTGCCACAAGCTCTGCTATGTTAGTCCTCCTCCTCACCCCAGGACTGCAACCCAGATCCAAGTGTGGGCAAAGCAACAGAGTCCTGCCTCAGTGCTAGCAGAGACCCTTGTAATCTCCTTGTGACCAGTTGTTCAATACACTTAACCATCTGTGGGCTGAGATCTCCAGAACTAGCCATTGCCACTACTGCTGCTGATTCACTCTCTCCCAAGGCCTGCTCCTGGTTTGCTGGGGCCAGGGCTGTGCTGGCAAAGCCTATACTGGGCTGCACTCCTCTCTCACCCAGATCTGACAGAGCTTTCCTACAGATTGTCTAAGTTGTCTTTGGTGTCTGTGGGCTGAGAAGACTGGAAACTGTCACTGCTGCCAGTGATTCAGTGCCCTAAGGCCTGCTTTGGGCTTGCTGGGGCCCAGTCTGTGCTGGTACAGCCTGTGCTAGACTGCACTCCTCTCTCAGACCTTTCCTGTCAACCTTCCTGATTGTCTTCGGCTGAAATTTGTTCCACTCTGTCTTTTTGTGGGTTCTGCTGCTTTAGAATTTGTTTAGAGTCATTGTTTACAGTCATTTTTACATTTCTCCCGACAGAAAGGAGAGGTTTGGGGGAGAGCTCAAGTGAGTCCCTGCCTTTACCCCACCATCTTGGCTCTGCCCCTAGAGGATCTCATTTCTTATTCGAAGAAGCAAATCCATCAGAAACGGTGTCTTTGCATGGTTGTTTTTAAGTTTTAAAATAACAAATCCCAGTGAAATAAAACATAAATATATTTGTATTGTGACTCACATATTCTTAAAGTCTACAGAGGCACTCATCAATTTTGAAGACTTTGATTCAGCTGATCCCTCCCCCCTACCCCCCCAAAAAAGTGCTTGTCAGCTTGAGAAAAAATAAGAAACTGCATCAACTTGCTTGTCTTGGAAATAATGTATGACACCCAGGCTAGTTTTTGCTGCATTCTTGGCTTTGGAATTCAGTGTATTCTCATACTGAATAATAATACCTAGTAGAATTTATATAGCACCTACTATGTGCTGTACTATGCTAAGTGCTTTATAAATGTTATCTCATTTGATCTTCATAACCCTGGGAGTAGGTATAATTATTATCTCCATTTTGTAGTTGAAGAAACTGAGGCAAATAGAAGTTCTATAATTTGCCAAGGTCACACAGTTAGTATGTGTCTGAGATTGGATTGGAATTCAGGTCTTCTTGACTCCAGGCACAGCACTATCCATTGTGCCACTTAGCTGCTTCATTTCCTTAATCTCAAATATGGTACAAATATGAGTATTCCTTAATAAGCAACACTGTTTCTCAAATTGTGTATTCTGTATAAATCAAATTAGTAAATATTGAAAATACACACATGCGCGCGCGCACACACACACACACACACACACACGCACAGTGTATGCCCAGTAAGGCCCTATAAGTCCCTCTCCTTGCCATCAGTGATACCCTTTACCCTTAGACTCCACCCTTCTGATTCTCTTATCGTGCATTATTATTATACAGTATATTTATCTGCATATTTCCTAGCCCAGTAAGCCCTCCCCAGCCCTGTATTGTATTCTACTGTAGTCTACTCACAGTTCATGCTCTTGTTTGTTAAATTGATCAAGGTGACCGTGCAATGTAAACATTCCCTTTATGATTGTATATCTATGTCAGAACCATAGCAATGTTGTACTCTGCTTTAATTTCACATGTGTCTGTATAAGAATATTTTATAGCATTAACTTCTACAATGTAAGATCCCATGGAAAGTTTTATGATTTGTTTGTTTCAATACTGTCATAAGTACCATCTTCCTTGGCTGCACATTAATCTATTATCTTCTTGGCAGTATCTTTTCAAACTTAATCCTTATAATTTTATAACCGTAATAAATTTAACAGAAACTGTAAACCCAGGGCCTTTTTATTTCTAATTTTAAGCCTTGATAGATAGCAATGATGAGCCA
This sequence comes from Vombatus ursinus, assembly GCF_900497805.2. Classification (NCBI taxonomy): domain Eukaryota; kingdom Metazoa; phylum Chordata; class Mammalia; order Diprotodontia; family Vombatidae; genus Vombatus; species Vombatus ursinus. Next base: position 25,587,848 of record NW_020945437.1, read on the forward strand.
ACTTGTAGTTTTAGTACTCAGTGCATTCAGCAAATAGGGATTGGTCACTGACTATGTTCTGAGCTTTATGTTTGGTCTTGTGTGCTCTAAAAAGTAGAATAAAACATGGTTCTACCTATATGGAGCTTAAATTTGGTTCTACTTACTAGCTATGTGGTTGAGCAAGTTACTTCATTTCTGTGCCTCACTGGCCTCTTCTTGTAAAAAATGACGTTAATATCTGTATGACCTATGTGGCAAGGTTGTTGTAAGGAAAGTGCTTTAGAAACTGCAAGTGCCACATAATTGTTAGCTCTTATTGTTAATTAAGAGGGATACCCACATAATAACAGTGCCTGACAGAAAGCAAGAGAACAGTAAGAAAAATAGATTACTAAGGGTGTCCAAAGGAAGATGTGATTACGTCTTCACAAGGAGAAATTGGGGAAGGGAAGCCCTCATGAAGGAAATGGTGTTTGAGCTGTACTTTGGAAAATGAGTGGGATTTCAAAAGACAGAGATGGAGAAGAAGAGTATTAAATGTAGAAGAAATAGTATGAGCCAGGGTCTAAAGGTAAGAAAATGCAAAGGAGGGATGGAATAAGGAACAGGATCCATTTGGGCTATTTTGGTCTTCAGGGTATGTGCAAAATTGTTTTCATTTTGAGGAATTTATTGAGAATTGGCTTTTTGGGGGCAGTGTTTTTAGATGCTTGAATGTGGTTACCTTCAGCTCCAATCTCATTGTGTTGGCAAACTCCATGGTATTAGTTTTGGAGTCTTGAAAGGAAGCAGCATGTCAACAAAGAGAAAGCTCAATATTCTTTACCATTTGTGTTTCAGCAAGTTTTTGTCTCTTTAGCCTGTCGGTCATCTATCAAGTGCCTTCCCTCTTTTGTCTTTTCTTTTCAAATTGTTTGGACAAGAGGAAATAAAATGATTTAGCCAGGCTCTTTGGTGGCTGTTGATTAAGATTCCCATGCACTGTTAAATGATAAAGTGGGCTTAAATCATATTTCCTAAATGTCACATTAGTATGTAATTGAAAATAATCACAGGTTGCAGATTAGAATTTTTTTGTTTCTTTAAAAAAACTTAAATTTGCTTTCAGTTGATGTTGAGGACTTCACGACATTTCTCTTCAGAGGCCTTTGGCTTTGTGTACCAATGTATTATTGTCAGCAGTGTCTTAAATTAAATTTAGCAGTGTGGACTGTTTGAAAGGATGTTCCTTCCACACAAACACCATCCTCAAAGTACTGTAGTTTGCTAAAAGCACACTTCCTAACTTGGCTTTATAAATTTTAAGTTTTGCATTGTTTCTTTTTTATTTTTAAAGTGAATTTTAGTCTTTTTTATCTTCGAATCAGTGAATATTTATTGAATACCAAGATATTTATGATATAATGAAGAGCACTGTACTTAGAATCAGAAGCTATAGGTTCGAATTCTGTCTATGCTTTTAATTTTTTTAAAAAAAATATTGTACCTTTATTTTTAATTTGCTCTCTAAATTTTGAGTTCCAGATTCTTTCTTACTTTCCAATCTTCCCTCCCTCCAGCCCTGCCCACTGAGAAGGAAAACAATATGATCTCAATTATGCAGGTGAAATCATGCAAAACATAATTCCATGTTGGCCATATAGCCCCAAAAAAGCAAGAAAAATAAAATGAGAAAATTATGCTGCAGTTCACACTCAGAGTTCATCACTTTTCTCTCTGAAAGTGGATATCTTTTTTTCATAAGTCCTTTGGAATTGTCTTGAGTCACCATATTGAGCAGAGTAGTCACATCTTTCACAATTGATCATCATTACAACATTGTTGTTACAGTGCACAGTCATCTTCCAGTTCTTCCCACTTCACTTTGTATCATATAGGTCTTACCATGTTTTTCTAAAACCACCCTCCTTGTCATTTCTTATAGCACAGTAATACTCTATCACAACCACAACTTGTTCAGCCATTCCACAATTGATAGGCATCCTCTCAATGTCCAATTCTTTGCCACCACAGAAAGAATTGTTATACATATTTTTGTACATATAGGTCTTTTTCCTTTTTCTTTGATGTCTGTGGAATACGGACCTAGCAGTGGTCAAAGGGTAGGTACAGTTTCAGGCATAGTTCCAAATTGTTCTCCAGAATGGTTGGACCACTTCACTACTCCACCAACAATTCATTAGTACCTATTTTCTCTCATCCCCCTCACCCCAGCTTTTGTCATTTCTGATAGCTGTGTACCTCAGAATTGTTTTAATTCGCCATTCTCTAATCAATAGTGATTTAGAGCATTTTATTCATGTGACTATAGATAGCTTTGATTTCTTCTTCTGAAAATTGCCTGTACATATCTCTTGACCATTTATCAATTGAGGGATATCTCTTATTTTTATAACTTAGACTCAGTTCTGTACTCAGTATATGTTTGAGAAATGAGGCCTTTAGGAGCAGCTAGGTGGCACAGTGGATAGAGCTGTGGCCCGGGAGTCAGGAGGACCCGAGTTCAAATTCAGCCACAGACACATAACACTCAGTAGCTGTGTGACTCTGGGCAAGTCACTTAACCCCAATTGCCTCACCTCCCCCAAAAATAATTTTTTATATTATTTCATTGTCTGTGGTACCTTTTAGCAAAATATAGTTTCCCTGGTTATCTCTTTAATTAGCTCTTGTTTTTGCTTTTGCTTTTGCTTTGTCTAAGATCATAATTGCTACCCCTGCCTTTTTTACTTCAGCTGAAGCATAATAGATTCTGCTGCATTCCTTTATTTGAAGTCTGTATGTGTCTTTCTGTTTCAAGTGTGTCTCTTTTAAACAACATATTGTTGGATTCTGGTTTCTGATCCATTCTGTTATCTGCATCCTTGTTATGGGTGAGCTCATCCTGTTCACATTCACAGTTATGATTGCCGTGTGTTTACCTCCACCCCATTTTCTTTGGTTTCTTCTTTCTTTTTATACTGTCCCTATCAAAAATCTATTTTGTTTCTAACCACTGTGTCCCTTAATCTGCCCTCCCTTTTATCATCGATCCTCCAGCCCCTTTCTCTTATACCCTTCCCTTCCTGTTTCCTTATTAGGTAAGGTAGATTCCTGTACACAACTGAGTGTGTATAGATATTCTTGTCTTTTTGAAACAGTTCCATTGAGAGTGAGGTTCAAGCATTGCCCTTCTCCATTTTCCCCTCCACTGTAAAAACTGTTACTTGTGTGCCTCTTTTGTTTGAGAAAATTTTCCCTTTTCTACCTCTTCTTTCCCTCTTCTCCCAGTGCATCCATCTTTCTCACCCCTTTATTTTTTTAGATCACCCCAACATAATTGACTTATAGTTATACTGTGTCTATTTAACACTCCTTTTAACTGTCCTAATAATGACCACGTTCTTTAGAGTTACATGTATCATCTTCCCATAGAAGAATGTAAACATTCTGACTTTATTGAGCCCTTTATGATTACCCTTTCATATTTACTTTTTTATGCTTCTCTTGAGTCTTTTGTGTGAATGTCAGATTTTTTATTCAGCTCTGGTCTTTTCATCAGGAGTGCTTGAAGGTCCTCCAGTTCATTAAGTATCTATTTTATTCCCTGAAGGATTATACTCAGTTTTGCTGGGTAGGTTATTCTTGGTTGTAATTCCAATTCTTTGTCTTCTAGAGTATCATAACCCAAGCCCTCTGTTCCTTCAATGTGGAAGCTGCTAAATCTTGTGTGATCTTGAGTGTGGCTTCATGATATTTGAATTGTTTCTTTCTTGTTCTTGAAATGTTTCCTTTTTGACTGGGAGCTCTGGAATTTCACTGTGATATTCCTGGGAGTTTTCATTTTGGGATTTCTTTCAGGAGATGATCAGTAGATTCTTTAAATTTCTGTTTTACTTTCTAGATCTAAGATATTGGGGCAATTTTCCTTGATAATTTCTTGAAATGTGATATCTAGGCTCTTTCTTTGATGTAGTCCAGTAATTCTCAAATTATCTCTCTTGATCTATTTTCTAGGTCAGTTGTTTTTCTGAGATGTTTTACATTTTCTTCCATTTTTTCATTCTTTTGACTTTGTTTTATTGTTTCATGGAGTCCTTAGCTTCCATTGGCCCAATTCTAGTTTTTAAGAATTATTTTCTTCAGTGAGGTTGTACCTCTTTTTCCATTTGGTCAGTTCTGCTTTATAAGGTGTTCTTTTCTTCAGTGAATTTTTATACCTGTTTTGCCATTGGGTCAGTTCTGTTTTTTAAGATGTTATTTTCCTCAGTATTTTTTCATGCCTCTTTTACCAAGCTCTCAATTCTCTTTTCGTAATTTTCTTATGTCATTCTCATTTCTTATCCAAGCTTTTCTTCTACCACTTTTATCTCTTTCTTGAACTCTTCTAGAAAATCTTGTTGGGCTTGGGTTCAATTAGCATTTTTCCTTGAGGCTTTGTTTGTAGTTGTATCATCAACTGTCACACACATACCCTAAAATCTGATCAGCTCAAGCCATTTAGTTCCCTGATTTCTTCTCTCTGCTTATAGAGAAAAGTTGTTTTCACATTGTCATCTTCTTCTGAGTTTGTGTTTTGGGCTTCCCTGTCACTCTAGTAGCTTTTTATGGTTGTAAGGCTTCATGGGAGTAGGTAGACTTTGAGCTGGGCTTTTCGTGGTTAAGTTCTTTTTTTGTTGTTGTTTGCTCATTTTTCCTAGCCTGTTTCTTGACTTTGATCTTTATGTTAAAATTGGGCTGTGCTCACCTGGAGGTGGGGAGGCATTGTCTCAAGCTTTAAGCTTTTTCATACTGATGTTTTCCCAGCTCGCTCTGGGGAGTCTGCAAGTTTTGGGTGCTTACAAGGTGGTGTGATCCAGGGAAAGGTATGGTCACTGCTCTCCTGGTCTTTGTTCTGGTCTTTACCTAGGAAGGGCCTCTGCTCTCTGCATCCTTAAGCACTAGCACTTCTTTCGGTCCTGGAATTCTGACCAGGGTTCCTGTTGTCTTGTGACCAATCATAAGCTCTCCTCTCTGCCATGGAATCGTGACCCAGAACTGCGTTGGAGCAATAAAGTTGCAGTAGCAGCTGCACCCAGTGCCAGTAAAGGATACCCTGTAATCTCTTTGTGACCAATTTTTTGACCCCATTACCATCTCTGGGCTAAGAGCTCCCGAAGCTACTTCTGCCGCTGCCACTACTGCTGCTGCTGCCACTGCTGTTGCTGTTGCCCCATGTATGAGGCCTATATCCTGGTGTCACAGACCTATTCTGCTAACTTCCTAAGTTTTCTTAGGCTGGAAAAATGTCTCACCCTGGCCTTTTGTTGGCTCTACCACCCCAAAATTTGATTTGACATGTTATTTTAAAGTTGTTCAGAGGGAAAAAAGTTCAGCTGGGTTGCTTCCTCTAATGTGCCATCTTGGCTCAGCCCCTTCCCCCCACCCCCTATCATCTTTGCTTTTTCTGTGTAACCATGGCCACATTATTTAAGCTTTTTGGACCTCAGTGCTTTGGGGGCTCTAGATTCTCCTTGACAGACAGAACATATATACATACTTAAATACATTAATGACTTGTCATCTTTCAATCAGTATTCATGTGAGTTCAAGCATCAAGTGAAAGTGCTGACAGAAAGTACAGGGGACCATCAAATTTGGTGTTGTCTTTTTTGGGTTCAGTCCTCTAGGGCCCCACTCCTTCTCTGGAATGACCTATACAGCCAAAATGGCTTTACTTTTTATACTCTGGAGAAAAGTAACAGTCAGAGCCCAATATTCCTATTGGCCAGCCACCTTGCAATATGCCTGTATCATCTTAGATAATCCCAGAATAAGCAGGGCTGAGTGATCTATAAACTGGATAGGCCATACCATCCTGCAATACTCTATTTCTTTATCTGTAAAGTAAAGAGATTGACAAAATAAATTTTCTCCAGGTTCCTGAGTAAATCCTGTGCCTGTTATCTAAGAGGAGAAACTGTCCTCTTCCCCCTAGTGTCACTCGTTGAGAAGAGAAACAAGAGGAAACTTAAATCCATTCTCAGATCTGAGATGAGTTAGCCTGATCTGAAGCTAGAATGCATCAACAACTGTCACACACATACCCCAAAATCTGATCAGCTCACGCCATTTAGTTCCCTGGTTTCTTCTCTCTGCTTATAGAGAAAAGAAGACCTGCCCTCTGGGAATATAAAGCTAGGATACATCTCCCATGCATTTCAGATGAGCTAATCTGTAGGGCTAGGCAAGAACTCAAATTAAGATAGGATCCCCAGACATAATAGGATAGAAATTTCTAGAGTTCTTAATCCCTATCCCACTCTCCCTTTTCTATTTCTGAGTTTATGCTTACTAATCTGATTAGATCCCTGACACTAGGGGTTCTAGACTCTGGTATATTTAGATCCAGAATACTTTCTTACTCTCTCCTCAATTGTCAGAGGTTTCAATTCTCTCCTACCCATATTTATTTTAACCTTCCTAATAACCTAGGTACTAAATGAATATATGTTGAATTAAAATATTAAAGTATGGTTGAAGGAAATTCTTTTGCTTTCATTTTCTCTATCAAGAAAACTATCTTTGAACCAGAAAGGCACTTTGTTTAGTGATAAAGATAAAAATATGGAAAATGACATGTCCTTGTCCTCACAGAGCTCATGTAGAAGAGATATAACATGTACGCACATGGAAAAAAAGCTTAACATAAGCTCAGATTTCAGAGGAACGAGGGGAGATTACATTCAGCTTGTAGTATCCGGGAAGGCTTCATGGGGTAGGCAATCTTGAGCTGGGCTTTAGAGAGAGCAAAATTCCAAAGAATGTACAATTAATGTACACTAGAGGGTGAATAAAGTAAGGTAAGACTTTGAAGATGAATAAAGTAAGGCAAAACTGAGAAAGTATGTAAAAGTGAGTATCTAGAGTAAATATCTGTAAAATTACAGTTTAAGGAACTTGTTTTTTATCCTTTTGGTAGGAAGTAGGCGCCAAGATTTTTTGAACTTGAAAGTGACATGGTCAGACTTGTATGCCAAATAGTCTGCCCTACAAATGGGGCCATCCTTTCCATTATTGTCTTCTTCCTCAGAGATAGCATAAAATAAAAAGGCTTCTTTTTTCTCTAGCATATTTTTGTCAGTTTCAGCTTATTCTGCATATTAGCCTTCCTGACATTCTTACAGTGAATTCATCATTTTAAACTCAGTTTTCTGTCTTGTATTCATCTGTGACCATTCAGCTTACACTTCCTGTATTTCAAAGCTGCTTTGAAAGCAGAGCTTTATAAATGACCAGGAAACACCTGGACATACTGTGGTTGTGAAACAGATGAGATGGTCACAAAATGTTTTAACTCACAGCATAAAACACACAAAATTAGGAACCTAAGTATTCTAAGAAAGGGTTGACTGTGCAGTGGCCCCAACACAGTACTGTATAATGTGATAGAAATATCACTGTGCTGGAGGTCAGACCTGTGTTCTAATTCTGGCTCTGCTACAGACTAGCTATGTGACCTTGGGTATGTCACCTTTTATTACTTTGTGCCTTTATGAAATGAGTTGTTTAGATTATATTATATCTAAGTCCTTTCTAGCTCTCTCTGTGATTCTGTGAAAGTAGAGAACAGAACAAACTTGCAGTGTATACTGTCATACATTTTTTAAGTTGGTCAAGTATTTCAGGATGCTACATCCTTCATCTCTCTACCCATCCCAGTGCATCTGCTACCTTCTCAGTTAGACATTAAAGAAGGCAAAAGAGGAAAGTAGTATATTCAGTTAATGGATGTCACTTTTTAGAAAGAATATTAAACTGGAGAGACTTAAGTTAAAATTGAGAGACTTCCAGCTCATGTGACTAACAAGATGGAAGAGTAGGTATTTTCTTCATCGTTTCAAGCTATTCTTGCCCAACCTCTCCAAAATAGCTATAAGGAGCCAGAGATAAAGCAGTTTCAGCTATTTCCATAATCTAGGACACCAAGAACTTAATTAAACATGGCAAAAACCCTATGAACTAACAGAGAAGGTTAATTCCTAACCCTTTAATGTTCTCGTTCAACATCCTTTCTCCCACCTCCTTCCACACCCCTGGCAACAAGGTTTCATGAAGTAACCCATGTACTTGCAACAAAACTCAACTCTGCATTGCAGTTCTCCTCTCCACTCCCCAAACTTTAACACCCAGTGCCTCAGAGATCCAAATGGTGAAATTTATAAAGTCTTTGATAGCAGTCAGGAGTTTGACAGCATCAAGGAATGACAGCACTCCATCCTGCAACAAAGCCTACCCGGAGAACTGAGGAACAGACGGAAGTAGCAGAGACACATGGCTGAGAGGAACAGTGTGTGGCACTCCACTGAGACTGAGCGAAAAGAACCCAGCATTAATCTGGGACCAATTCTGTCCCCGCTCCTCCCCGAAGTAACTCAGGGCAGAGACCAAGCCCAGTAAGTTGGGAATTTATCTAGCATGCAAGGAGGAGACAGCTTTGAGATTCAGCCTTCAGAGAAATTTCCCATCAAACAGAAAGGAGTCAGAAAGTGAGCAGTAGGGGAAAATCAAGAAAAGGCTAAAATGACAAAAGATCTCAGGAGAAAGAAAACTAAAGGCCTTGAACATAAACTGATAAACAGGAAAGATTAATAACAGAAGGAAAAATAGCTTCCAGATTGGGTGAAAGAGTTCAGGCCTCTATGAATAAGTTTTGCAAAACAGAGAAAAAACAACCCACACTTGATGAGGCAGAGAACCCAGTGCATTCCCAAGAGAGCATGGAACTACAGCAGGATGTTCCTGAAGGGATGGGTGAATGAATTACTATTCTGGTTCTGTATCTCAAGGAATAAACACCATTCTACACTGGTAGAGGTAATAGCAGCTGTATTGACTGCTATTTAATTTATTCATTCTGTTCAAACCACCAATGTATATACAGAGGAAGGATCCAAAGACTTGATTGGCTGTTAGCCACTCAGTTTTTCAGATGTCTTAACTCTCTATGAGAAAAAGTCAAGTATGCAGGAAACCAGCCCTGCCCACAACTATAGGTTGGTCCTTGGCAGACACTGTTTTTGTATGTTGAAAGACAAAGGAAGCTCTAACTTCTTCCTTTTTTCTTCTGAAACCCTTCACAATGTAGCTCTACCTATCTTTCCGGACTTATTTCATGCTTTGTGCTTTACGTATCTATTCCAGCCAAAAGGGCCCTCTAGCTGAATCTCTTTCAGCCTTATTTTAGCATATTCCATCTCCCATCTTTGTGTCTTTACACAAGCTATTTCCTCTGCTTGGAATGTATTCCCAATAATAGCTCACATTTCTATTGTTTTAAAATTTATAAGGTATTTTCTTCACCACAGTTCTGTGAAGGGGGTAGTTAAAACTGAGGCTCAAACGGTTCCCTCTTCTCTTCCCCCCACCCCCCAATAACACAACTAGTTAGTGTCAGAACTAGGACTTCAACTCAAGTCTTATGATTCTAAGTTTCGTGTTCTTTCCCATTACTCGATTTCCTCTAGTAGAAGGAGGTTGGAGGGAAGGGATAAGCAGGTGACCAGTAAGAACCTTAAGACCAAGAAGAGAAGAATTTTGGGAACCATGTAGGAAGAGGAAAACATACTGAAGTGGAAGCCCAGCAGCAGGAAAAAAAATTATCAAGGAAAAATAGGACACTAGGGAATATAAGGGAGAACAAGTAAATTAATGCTAATTAAAGGAGCTGTCAGAAGGGGAACGACAATAAGAAAGTTGAAATGATTAAACTTAAGAAAACCCTCTAGTGTTCCATTACAGACAAAGTGTTGGTGAGTGAAAAATGGTAGGATGATCCCACATAAGAAATGTGGATCCTAGGTCATGTGAGAGGACTTTCTCAGTGGATCCAAGTAGGGTGTAGGGATGGAGTGGTGGGGGAGGTTGTATGTGGTAGTACCGGTAGTAAATAACTTGTATTTATATAGCATTTTAAGGTTTGCGCAGCACCTTACATATATCATTCTCATTTGATCATTTTAAGACCCTATGAAGTAGGAGCTATTATTTAGATAGTTTCAGTGATTTGCCCAGGGTTACATGGCCAGGGTCTGAGGAAGGTTTCAAACTCAGATCTCTCTAACTCCAACACTCTATCCACTGCATCACCAATTGGAAGTATGGGGTACAGATGTGGACATCTCTGCCTCTTTGATTAAAAAAAAAATTCTTAGCACCACCAACTCCATCTTCAGTGTCATCACTTGGTCACAGTTAAAGAGTTTGTTAAAGCCTGGATGTGGTGTAGTACCATATTCTACCAAAGTAGAAGTTAGCACAGTTGGGTTCACACTTCTGTGATGAAAGGGAGCAAATCATATAAAGACCTTCATAGTTCCTGCAACACCTAGCTCAGTACTTTGCACACAATGGATATTCATTAAATGTTTGTTTTGAATTGTATTGTGCTGAAGAATTGCTGCTGTGTGCAGGTAAGTCATATTTATTGAATATACACAATGTGCTAAAAGTCCAACAGAGTTTTTTTTTCTGATAATTTTTAAATTTTTTTTATTTTTTATTAATTTATTTTGATTTATCAATAATCACTTCTATATGCTTTTGAGTTTAAAATTTTTCTCCGCCTTCCTCCCCACCACCCTCCCCAAGACAGTGCACAGTCTGATATAGGCTATACATTTACATTCATATTAAACATATTTTCACATTAATGATATAAGTAAAAATTAAGACCAATAGGAGGAACCATCAGAAAGAGGAAACAAAACTCAACAGAAGAGAAAAAAAATAGCAATTCAACTTCCATAGTTCTTTCTTTGGATGTGGATAGCATTTTCCATCACAAGGCCTCTGGAGATGTCTTAGACCCTTGTATTGCCGGGAAGGGTTAAGTTTATCAATATTAGTCATCACACAATGTGACTGTTACTGTGTCCAATGTTCTCTTGGTTCTGCTCACTTCACTCAGCATCAGACCGTATAAGTCTTTCCAGGTTTTTCTGAAGTCAGCCTATTCATCATTTCTTATAGCACAATAGTATTCCATTACATTCATATACCACAACTTGCTCAGCCATTCCCCAATTGATGGGCATCCTCTCAACTTCTAATTCTTTGCCATCACAAAAAGAGCTGCTATGAATATTTTTGTACATGTGGGTCTTTTTTCCATCTGTATGATCTCTTTGGGATATAGCCCTAGAAGTGCTATTGCTGGGTCAAAGGTTATGCACATTTTTATAGCCCTTTGGGCATAGTTCCAAATTGCTCTCCAAAATGGTTGGATCGCTTCACAACTCCACCAACAATGCATTAGTGTTCCAATTTTCCCACATCTTCTCCAACATTTATCATTTTCCTGTTTTGTCATGTCCAACAGAGTTCTTAACCTGGGATCCATAACCTTGGGTTTTTTTAAGTTTTGAATTCCAAATTCTATCCCTCCCTCTCTCTCCCTGAGACAGTAAGCAATCTGATATAGGTTATACATGTGCAGTCATGAAAAACATTTCCATATTATTCATTTTGTGGAAGAAAACTTAAACAAAAAAGAAGAAACAGAAAGTGAAAAATAGTGTACTTCGGTCCGTATTCAGATGACATCAGTTCTTTCTCTGGAGCCAGATAACGTTTTTCATTATGGGACTGTCTTGGATCATTGTATTGCTGAGGATAGTGAAGTCATTCACAGTTGTTCATCATAACATTATTGCTGTTACTGTGTACAGTGTTCTCCTGGTTCTTTTCACTTCACTCTGTATCAGTTCATGTAAATATTTCCAAGTGTTTCTGAAGTCATCCTGCTCGTTATTTCTTGTAGTACAATAATATTCCATTATAATCATATACCATGGGGCAACTAAGTGGCGCAGTGGATAGAGCTCCAGCCTTGGAGTCAGGAGGACCTGAGTTCAAATCTGGCCTCAGATGCTTGACATATACTAGCTGTGTGACCCTGGGCAAATCACTTAATCCTGATTGCCTCACCAAAAAGAAAAAAAAATCATATACCACAACTTATTCAGCCCTTCCTCAATTGATGGGCATCCCCTCAATTTCCAATTCTTAGCCACCACAAAAAGAGCTGCTGTAAATATTTTTGTACAAATAGGGTTCATTCCCAACCCCCCACTTTTCTTGCTTTTGGATCCCTTTGGGATACAGACCTAATAGTGGTATTGCTAAATCAAAGGGTATACACAGTTTTATAGCCCTTTGGGCATAGTTCCACATTGCTCTCAGAATGGTTGGATCGGTTTACAACTCTACCAGTAGTGCATTAGTGTCCCAGTTTTCTCATATCTCTTCCAACATACATCATTTTCCTTTTCTGTCACATTAGCCAATCTGATGGGCATGAGGTTGTAGTTCAGAGTTGTTTTAATTTTCTCTAATCAGTAGTGATTTAGAGCATTTTTACATATGACTATAGATAATATTGATTTCTTTGACCTTGGGTTTTAAAAATATTGATAACTATATTTCAGTATAATTGGTTCCCTTTCTCATCCTTTGTATTTTATTTTATCAATTTAAAAGCATTATCCTGAGGAGTCCATAGGCTTCACCAGACTGACCACCAAAAGGGGTCAACAACCAAAAAAAGATGAAAATCCCTGGTTACTTAGAAATCTCCACAGATACATAACACTTAGAAACTGTGCCCACCAAGAATCTATACCTTATGTTAGTGTGTACATGTTATACACAGATTCCCCAAACTATACACATACTCCAGCTATGTTGGTTCTTGAGCTAGCAAATTTATTCATTCCCTTTGTTTGGCTATTTCTGTCTATGAATCGAGGAAATAGCTGCTATTATGATTGTTAAACAGATGAGTGACAGTTATAAGCATTTTTATCCCATGGCCCAATCTTCACACACAAAGAGCACAACCTTATTAAGCCTGGAGGGTCAACAGTTGCTAAACTACTTCCATAATGAGAGCCTTTACCTGCTGCAGGATTTATGATATAGTGTCCTTCCTAATTCCTCTTTTGTTAGAACCAGGCTGTCAATTTGAAGATGACTTTATACCCTTTAGCATTAAAAGGTTGCAAAGTGTGTTTGGTGTAGCCCGGTAAAGAGCCAGAATTCAGTTGGCTGGAGAGGGACAGGGGTAATGGAGAAGGAAAATAGGACCATAAATCCCAAAATTTGAACTGAAAGAGTCAGCCTTCAGGGGCCTGATCCAAACTCTTCATTTTAAAAAAACAGAGGCTTGTTTTACCAACAGATTATACTGAAGCAAATTCATGCTTTCTTTTTTGGTGATGTCTGGTTTCCATTTTAGTTATTTGGAAGTTTTTTGGTTGTGGGGAATCCAATAAATATTTTTTCGAGTTTGATGGACTTTAAGTGACTTGAGATATTAGTAACTGCCTCTCAAAGACTTAGAGGAAGTGAGTCTCAACATGCTTCCTGAGTGAAGTATATTTTAAATGAAGGAAGAAAAAGGAATTAGTCAACAGCCGGGAGGAGGTCAGTCCAGATACAGAGAAAAGCTTGTAAGAAGGTCCTGATCAGCAGTGCTTTTCATGAAACATTCACATGGTGACCATTTACAGTTGTTAGGGGTTGTTGCTTTGTACCTTGCTACTTTCTCTCATGGTTTGCCATATGTATTGTCTGATAATAAACCACTTTAATATATTGCTGATGGAGCTATGAGTTAGACTAGCCACCCTAGAAACTGGCTTGGAAATATTCAAGAAAAGTCACTAAATAGTCCATGTCCTCAGAAGGTTTACTAGCCATGAAATATTGGGTATATGCTCAAAAAGGTTATGTATAGGGAAGAGGGAGAAGTTCTACATGGTTCTAGCCCTTCTCTGCCAAACTCGTACAAAAAGCTGTCTCTGTCTGTTGCCTCCACTTGCTCTTCTCCATCATTTTAATGTGGCATAGTCAATCATTTCATGGCCAGATCTTATCTGATTCCCAAATCTGAATTCACTACTTTTTCTCAGTCATCATTTTTCTTGACCACTCTACAGCATGTTGAACACCTTCTCCTCCTGGATATCCTCTCTTCTCTGAGTTTTCACGACTTTGTTCTGTTTTGGTTCTCCTATTTGTCTGGTTGTTTCTTCTCAGTCTCTTTTGACAGATTATCCAAATCCTACCCCCAACTGTGAGTATAAACCTAAAATTCTATCCTGTATCCTCTTTTTTCCCCCTTTAACTTCTTTTGTGGTAATGTCATAAGCTCTGATGGATTTAATTATCATCACTATACTGATGACTGCTGAACTATAGTCCCACAACACTTTGAACTGATTATTTCATAGGCATCTCAATCAATGTGTGCAAAACAGAACTCATTCTCTTTCTTCCTCCTGACCCCAAACCATCCTGCTTCTGAACCTATTTCATCAAGGGCACCACCACTCTTTGTCACCCAGATTCCCAACCTTAGTGTCATCCTTAACTACTCACCCCACTTATCTAAGTGGTTGTCAGATCTCGTGCTTTTTCCCTGCACAACATCTCTCACATCCATGATTTCAGGCACTCATCACCTCTCCTAGACTATCAAAATGTCCTCCTAATTAGTCTTCCTGCCTTGTTTTTTGTCACTCTGGTGCTTCCTCCAAATAGCTGCCAAAGTGATGTTCCTAAAATATCTCTGACCATGTTACCCTCCCCCAAGCCAAGAATCTTCAGTGGTAGCCCATTGCCTCCATGTGAAAATAGAAACCTTCTATTTGGCATTTAAAGACCTTCATAACCTGGCCTCAGCCTCATCATATAGAATTCCTCTCCATGCACACTATGGTCCAGCCAAATGCACCTTCCTGTTCTTCCTCACACATGGCCCCCCATCTCCTGTCTCTGTACCTTTGCATTGCATCCCCCACATCTGGGATACACCCTCTCTCCTTATGTCTGTCCCTTAGAATCCCTTACTTCTTTAAGGTTCAATTCAAACCTTCTACATGAAGCCTTTCCTGATAAATCCCCCCAAGTGTTAGTGACTCCTCTCCTGCCAAAATGATCTCATATCTGTTTTGGATATACGTATATGTGTATAAGCTGTCTCCTCTCCCTATATTGTAAGCACCTCAAGGGCAGGGATTGTTTCACTTTCGTTTTTGTATGTCCAGGGCTGAGCATAGTACCTGGCTCATCAAGTCACTTAAATGTTTATTGATTGGTTTATTGCTCCCTCCATGTAGTTTCACATTCATCCTGTGTGCAGCATGTACAAAGGCACAATGACTAGAAATGCAATGTCATATATGTACTGGGAACAGTAGGTAGGCCGGTTAAGCTGGACTATTACAGAGTACATGAGGGAGAATAATGGGAGCCTAAATACCACTGTGTTAGATCTCTCTCTTTCTTCTCTGAAGACATTTTCCCCTCAATTGCCTATTCCCAGTTATACTCAGACTAACAGAGGGTAGTGATTAACACTGCTTATAAAGACAGAGTAAATGTGTAAAACATAAAAAGCAAACAAAGTGGAAGGTCTGAGGTTTCCATGTGAGAGCCCAAAAGGAAGGATACAGAAGTACCACCATTTGTACATCCAGGATTACCACCTTGGGGTGTATAGTCCAGGGGGATTTCTGCAACACATTTGTCCTGAGAATCTTCATTCTTGATCAACCCAAGCAGCCTCACTCCTCCTTTGTTGTGATTGCCTCTGCCTGTGCTACCACTCTCCCAGTTCCACATGGATTCTGGTGCCTTCCCATTCTGTTGGTTCCATCAGTAACTGGATTCCTTTTCACGTCTGTTGCTTGGTCTAAGTGAACTAGCCTTTAAAGGTCACTCTGAGGCATGGCCCATCATTCTTCATCTTATCTTATTGCTGATTGTTTGATTCATTCATGGGATTAATCTAAACCTCATAAAAGGATCGTGTAGCGTACATCTTTTATAGATGGTATAGTTTAACACTTTGTTTTCTACCCCTTTCTATGGTAAGATCACTCCCTTACACAAATGCAGAACTTCTTGTTTTTAACTATCACAATTTCTTTTGGTAGAAATCTAAACACTAGATCTTGGAACCAGGGAACCTAAGTTTAAATGCTGACTTTGTACTAACCATGTGACCCTTGGCAAATCGCTTAACTTTGGGGCTTCCACATCCTCGTCTAGAAAAGGGCAAGGTTGGAAAAAGGAGAGGGGCAGCTAGGTGGCGCAGTGCAAAGAGCTCTAGCCTTGGAGTCAGGAGGACCTGAGTTCAAATCTAGCCTCAGACACTTGACACTTAACTAACTGTGTGACCCTGGGCAAGTCACTTAACCCTGATTGCCTCGCCAAAAAGAAAAAAAAGAAAAGAAAAAGAAAGAAAGAAAGAAAGAGGGCAAGGTTGGAATAAATGATCTCTAATGTCCCTTACAGCCATGGTTCCATGAACCTATGAGTGCCTTATTTATGTCAAGTATATGCATTATACGCCTTTTAATATGTAATTGTGTACTAAATGGTTGACCCCTCATACAGTAATGTCAGCCACAATGCTAGGCGGTTTTTTGTTTGTTTGGGGTGGAGCTGGGGTGTTCTTTAAGGAAAACCCTAGAGAACTTGGAGCTGGAAAGTACCTTAAAGATCAGTAAGTCACCTTCACTTTGCCTGGGTAAAGACACTTGCCCAAGATCACCTGGGCTAGGATTATTCCCTTCCAATTTATGAAACATGTACTGAGCACCTGCTATGGAGTCAGACACCATTTCCCTGTTGTACATGAATAAGTATATAAAAATGCTGCCGAGTAAATACAAGGAAATTAGAGGAAGGGAGAGTGCTAACATCTGGAAGGCTAAAGAAAGACCTACTTTAGGAGGTGACCCTGAACCTCTGCTTTGAAAGAAGCAGGAGGTTCTACTAAGATGAAATGAGGAGAAATAGCATTCTGAGCAAGCAGGAGAGTAAGGGCAAGGGTTCAGGAGCAGGAGATGGGTTGTCCTTCATAGAAGGGGAACAAAAAGAGCTCGAGGTAGTATAGAGATGAATGCTCTGGAAACTGGTGAGTTTATAGGGAAGGAAGTCAGACAGGCCTGTCTGTGGAAGGAATGCCCTTTAAAAAGTCACCAGTGAGTAACAGAAGTCTTTTTAACAGCGTTCTCCAGTATGGGACCATTTACTATGGTCGTACAAGCGGTTGAAGTTGACCAGAGGAAATCTCATTGAGATCAATGTAAAATCTTGTCCTTGAGTTTAGAACAAAAAGAACTCCCTTGAAGCTAGAAAATAACTTTAATGAAAAAGATTCAGGTTGTCTAGAGGTTGTGAGTTTAATGTGAGTCAGCTGTGTGACATTGTGGCAACCCAGAAAGCCAGTATGATCTGAGGATGCGTGGGCAAATGTTACCATGATTTTCAGGCCAAGGAGAGTGATGACCCCTACCTTCTGCTTTCTGAGCACCATGTATTAGGAGCAGTATTGATAAGCAAAAGCATAATCAATGGGAAGGCAAGCAGGAAAGTGAGGGAACTGGAAAACATGACCTGTTAAGTGATTCATTCAAGTAACTGAATCAGTTTAACCTCCCCCCCCCCCCACCGGAAATAAAGTCACAGGAGAGTTATTACTATTCGTAATGAGAAAGAGGAATTAGGTGTGTTCTACGTGGCCTTAGACAGAATTAGAACTCGTGGGGGTAGGGGTGGAAAGGCAATAGTAAGGGGCCAGATTTTGGTTCAATGTAAGAAGAAAAAACTTCCTGACAAACAAATAAGGATGGAGACTGGACCTGTGATTTCACCAAGTCTAAAAGTATGCAGTGTCCACACACATTTATTCCACCTTTATATTTGAGTGAGGACGGTAAATTTTTTCATCTCTTCTTCAGAGAAAGTCTTTGTTGTTAGACAGCTTTTATTCTCTTGCTTTTTTCTTTTTTCTTTTCCATTTCTATTGTAATAATTATTTAGAGAGGCAGTAGTGTAGTGGTTCTCAAGGTGTGGTCCCTGGGGAACCTGACACCCCTTCAGAAAATTTGCAAGGGGGACAGCTAGGTGGCGCAGTAGATGGAGCACCAGCCCTGGATTCAGGATGACCTGAGTTCAAATGCGGCCCCAGACACATAACACTTACTAGCTGTGTGACCCTGGGCAAGTCACTTAACTCCATTGCCCAGCCAAAAAAAAAAAAAGAAGAAGAACATTTACAAGGTCAAAATTACCTTCATAATCATACTAAGCCACCATTTGTTTATTAAAATAATCTTCCAATTTCCAACTATATATCTGCATAAGGCCAGGTTTTCTTTATATACTTTAACTAAAATAATATATCATAACTGATTGAATGCAGAAGCAGATATGAGAATCCAGCTGTTTTCTGTTTAAGCCAGATATTAAAGAGTATTGAGAAAATGTGTAACACAGTGCTACTTGCAAAATTTCTTATTTTGGAAAACATTTTTGTTAACATGAAATTAATTTATTATAGCTATTTTAAGTGAATTAAATATTTTTATGATTTCTTTTAATTTCTGATGCGCCAAATAGCAATAGCTACACATATAAACAAAAGCTCTTTAGGGTCCTCAGGAAGTTTTAAGGCATAAAGAGTTCCTGAGACCAAATGTTTGAGAATTGCTGGGGGTAGTGGACAGAAAGTCTGCTTTGAAAGCCAGAAAGACCTACATCAAGTCCTGCCTCTGATACACACTGGCTATGTGTCCTCAGGCAAAATACTCCATCTCTCAGTGCTCGTTTCAACTCTGGAAGATTATATTATTGTTTCAGAGAAGGTGTTGACCAGCATTCACAACCTGGGAGTTTTCCTACACCAATAAAATCAGAGGTCCCATTCCTATCCTTAATCATTATTTATATTGTTTTCCTGGTTCTACTTATTTAACTTTGCATCAGTTCATATAAGCCCTCCTGTGTGTTTCTTTATTCTTCGTATTCATTTTATCTTATATGTACCACAATTTGTTTAGCCATTTCCCCCCTCCCCCCATTGATGGGCACCTATTTTCAAGGGTTTTTTTGCTACTGAAAGAGTACTTGCTTTGGATATTTTAGTATCTATGTGATCTTTATTTCTTTGATTTCCTTAGAGTATTTGCTTAGCAGTAGTATCTTTGAATCCAAAGGTATGAACTGTTTAGTCATTTTCTTAGAATTATTCTAAATTGTTTTCCGTGATAGTTGGACTGATTCACTGATCCACAGTGTTTTCGTTCCTGTCTTTCCCCAAAAGGAAGATTGTATTTGGGAACAGCGCAGGGTGCTGAAAAGTGCTCCAGTAGAGAAAAGGGGAAGAGAGGAAGAAGGAAGAAGTCATAGAATCCAGAACTGGCTATATTCTCTCCATTGTCCCAGTTCTGCCCTCAGGTCTAAATAGAACAAATCTAATTGCTCATCTGCTTGATAGCTTGTTGAATACTTGGAAGGTGGCCATTATGTTTTCCCTACCTCGTTCCCTTTTCTAGGCTGAACATCCTTCAATTGATCACGCTATGGAATACTTTCTAGTCACCTTTCTACTCTGATCACCTTCCTCCAATTATAACTCTGGTTTATCAAACATTACTCCTAAAATGTAGCACCTAAACCTACACAGACAGATAGCTACTGCAGTTTCCATTCTTGCCCATGTAAAACTCTTAAGGATTAAGTATTTAGGAATGGTGTTAATTTTCCTCCTGGGTGGCCATGTGACTTTCAAAACTATCTAATTCATTGGGCTTCTTTCTTTGTAGCTGAACTTAATTTTATCATCTATCAGACTAGGTGGTGGAGAGGATGTAGGAAGGGGGGTGTAGCTGGAGTAGCTGGAACCTTTTTCTCCAGAAGATTAACATTAGATTTTAAAACACAGAATTAATTCCTCTGGCTGAACAAGTCCAGCCCAAACTGAAGTATTAGGGAGTTTCCAAGCATTTGGCTCATGAGTGCTAGGCTTTGAATTTCTTTTCATTTGAAAAGACAAGTAGGGAAATACAGTCATGCTATCTCAGGGACTTTTTCTACCCTAGTTAAGAATAGAATTTGCTGTGAATCTTTTGTGGGGGTTACAACCAAATTTGCACCTTTTTTGGAGCTGCCTTTTTTTTTTTTTTTTTTTTTTACACAAAAAGAGCATATCTGTTATAGTTCATGTCATTTGGAATTTCCCTCAGTCTTAGGGGTGGGAAGTGGAAACATTGTTCACTGTGATTTCCTAAGCAAGCATGATAGAATATTGTTCAAAAGTAGGAAATTTTTCTTGGGAGAGCAAATGGGAGCCAAGTGAGAGTTTTGTGCCCTAAACTTGTTGGAGATTTGAAAGAAAATCCTAGATAGCTTTCTTTAGAGGAGAGTTTAAATGTATTCTTACTTGCAAGTAGGGAATCTAGTGATCACAACATCACAGAATGTTTTCACTGTGTGGTCATGGACCGTCTGAGCTGGAAGAAGTCTGAAGAAATTGTTAGAGCTATGCGGAATGTTCGTGGGAGCTTAGACATCATCTGGTCCAGCTGCTTTCAAACTTTTGGGTCTCAGGACCCTGAGGCCCCCAAAGAGTTCTTGTTTATGTGGATTCTATCTACCAGTATTAGAAATGAAAATGTCTTAGTATTATTAAAATAGCTTTGACTTTGTGGACATGCTGAAAAGGTCTTGAGGACCCCCATATCACATTAGAAGGACTGATCTAGTTTAGCCTCCTAACTTTAAAGAGAAGGAAAGAGGGGCAGCTAGGTGGTGCAGTGGATAGAGCACTGGCCCTGAAGTCAAGAGGACCTGAGTTCAAATCCGGCCTCAGACCAAGCACTTGACACTTACTAGCTGTGTGACCCTGGGCAAGTCACTTAACCCCAATTGCCTAAAAAAATAAACAAATAAAGAGAAGGAAAGAAAAGCCCAGAAATAAGACAGGACCAGCCCAGGGTCACAGAGATAGTGAACAGCAGAGCCCCAACTCTTTATTATCAATAATAGCTGCAGTTTATGCTATAACATCAGCATTGTAAAAACAACAGTTTCAAAGAACTTAGGAACTCTGATCAAGGCAGTGATCCATCATGATTTCAGAGAACCAGTAATGAAGAATGCCACCCACCTGCTGATAGAATGCAGAATAAATCACACGTTTGGACATGGCCGCTATGGGAATTTGTTTTGATTGATTATGCTTATTTGTTTCAGGAATTTTGTTTTTCTTCTCTCCTTCTCCGAGAGAAAGGGAGAAAAAAATAAATATTCGAATTAGAACTGACTTCGTGATCATATGGAGGTTGTAACACCTTGCCTGCAACTTGTAGTCTTAGTTGAACACCAAAAGACAAATTTCTTGGGTTTTTTTTTAAGTTAATGGTTTTGAGATTCATATTTTATTTACAAGGGAATGAAGAGTTCTGTAAAACCTAGTGGAAGAAATCTAATGGCTCCACAGCCATGTGTGAAAAAGTCCATGCCCCTTTATACAGTGATCCTGTTAAGAAAAAATAAGACCACATGATTTCTTCATGGCACAATTGTAAAACTGAAAATCCAAAATAAAACCATTTCCCAGAACTCTATAGTCTTCTGTTTAATGTAAAGAGTAACCATTGTGTCACTTAAACTCCAACTTAGGGGCAGCTAGGTGGTGCAATGGATAGAGCTCTGGCCTTGGAGTTAGGAGGACCTGAGTTCAAATCCAGCCTGAGACACTTGACACTTACTAGCGGCGTGACCCTGGGCAAATCATTTAACCCTGATTGCCTCACCAAAAAGCAAACAAACAAACAAACAAAAAAACACCTCTAACTTAAACTCCTAGGAGAGCAAGGTTCAGAGCAGAACATCTCATACTCATCCAGAGTATCATCTTGTGCTCAGGGATAGAGAGGCCCCTTTCTTTGAGAGCTTGGGTGTCACACAGCCAGTATATATCTGAGGCAGAACTTGAAGTCAGGTCTTATGGACTCTCAGGCCAGCTCTCCATCCACCACACTACTGAGGAGTGTGGAAGAGAGAGAACAGTGTGAAGAAAACCTAGAGAGAAGAAAGTATCCAGTAGTAGAAAAGCGTAATTGACAGTGGCAGAGGCTTCAGAGAGGTCACTAAAAATGAGCATCGAGAAAACTCCTTTGGATTTGGCAATTGACAGATCACTGGTACCTTTAGAGAGAGGTTTAAGTGGAACGATGTCAGAAGCCAGACTGCAGAGAGTTTGGAAGAGAATGAGATGATGGGGAGCTACTGGAGTTTATTGAGCAGAGGAGTGACGTGACCAGATCTGTACTTTATGAAGATTAATTTGACCTCTAAGGGGTGGATGGACTGGAGTGGAGAGATTAGGTAAGCAGCCCTGCCAACAAAAGGTAAATGACCACTTGCTAGATATTGAAGAGCAGATTCTTATTCAGCAGGATGAATTAGATAGTCTCTGAGGTCCCCTCCATTCAAATGCCAAAGTGATTTTCTTAAAGTACAGGTCCCTTGCTATTCAGTAAATTCCAGTGACTTCCTCTCACTTCCAGGATGAAATATAGAATCCTCTGTTTGGTGTTCAAAGCTCTTCATAACCAACAGCCTTCCCCCCTCCCCCCCTTGCCCCCAGACCCATCTTTCCAGTCTTACCCTTTTCTTACACTTTATATTTCCCTATATACTCTAATCCAGTGACACTGGCCTCCTAGCTGTCCCTCGAAGGAGATACTCCATCTCTGGCTCAGGGCATTTTCTCTGGCTGTCACCCATATCTGGGATACTCTTCCTGGCTTCCTTCAAGTCCCAAATAAAATCCCTCCTTCTATGTGAAGGCTTTTCTGATCTTCCTTAATGGTTGTGCCTCCCTCTGTTGATTATCTCTAATTTATTACATGTATATGACTTGTTTGTACATAGTTCACATTTTGTGTCCTTCATTAGATTGTGAACTTCTCAAAGGCAGGAATTATTATTTTTCTTTTTTTATAAACTATTAATGTATTTTGATTTATCAACAATCGCTTCCATAAGCTTTTGAGTTTTAAATTTTTTCCCCCTACCTTCCCAAAACGGTGAGCAATCTGATATAGGCTATACATATACATTCCTATTAAACATTTTCACATTAGTGATGTTGTAAGAAAGAATAGAACCAATAGGAGGAACCACCAGAAGGAGGAAACAAAACACAATAGAAGAAAAAAAATAGCAAATAGTATGCTTCGATCTGCATTCAAACTCCATAGTTCTTTCTTTGGATGTGGATAGCATTTTCCATCATGAGGCCTTTGGAAATGTCTTAGATCCTTGCATTGCTGAGAAGGCTTAAGTTGTACAATGTGACTGTTTACAGCCTTTTTCTGGTTCTGCTCACTTCACTCAGCATCTGACCATACAAGTCTTTCCAGGTTTTTTTTGAAGTCAGTCTGTTCATCATTTCTTATAGCACAATAGTATTCCGTTACATTCATATACCACAACTTGTTCAGCCATTCCCCAATTGATGGACATTCTCTCAGTTTCTAATCTTTGCCACCACAAAAAGAGCTGCTATAAATATTTTCGTACATGTGGTTCCTTTTCCCATTTGTATGATCCTTTGGGATACAGCCCTAGAAGTGCTATTACTGGATCAAAGGGTATGCACATTTTTATAGCCCTTTGGGCATAGTTCCAGATTGCTCTACAAAATGGTTAGATCATTTCACAACTCCACCAACAATGCATTAATGTTCTGATTTTCCCACATCTCCAACATTTATCATTTTGACAAAAGCTGCTGGGAAAACTGGAAAAGAGTTTGGCAGAAACTAGGCATAGACCAAAATCTCACACCATATACCAAAATAAAGTAAAAATGGGATCATGATTTAGATATAAAGGCTGATACTGTAAGCAAACTGGGAGAGCAAGGAATAGTTTGCCTTTCAGATTTATGGAGAACAGAAGAATTCATGACCAAACAAGAGATAGAGAACATTATGAAAAGCAAAATGGATAACTTTGATTACATTAAATTGAAAAGTTTTTGCACAAACCCAATGCAACCAAGAGTAGAAGGAAGGTAGAAAATTGGGAAAGAATTTTTACAACCAATGTCTCTGATAAGGGCCTCATTTCTAAAACATATAGATAATTAAGTCAAATTTATAAGAATATAAGTCATTCCCCAATTGATAAATAGTCAAAGGATATGAACAGGCAATTCTCAGATGAAGAAATTAAAGCTGTCTGTAGTCATATGAAAAAATGCTGTAAATCACTGTTGATTAGGGAAATGCAAATCAAAACAACTCTGAGGTACCACATCACACCTATCAGATTGGCCAGCATGACGAAGCAGGAACTATTTTTTTGCCTGTCTTTGTATTTCCCAGTACTTAGCACAGTGCCTGGCTCATAGTAGGCACTTATTAATTGCAAGTTGACTGACTCACTGCCTGTCCTGAGAAAGGAAATCTATTCACTACTATACTCCTTTTGAATTACAAAGTTTTTCTTTATATGGAGCCTAAATCTCTCTCTTTACAACTTCTCCTAAGTCACACTGGGAATAAATGGAACAGACAGCATTTCAACCCACGTCTGGGTTCAAACCCCAGCATTTGTGACTCCAAATCAGTGCCCTTTCTGCTTCATTCCACAGCTGCCTGATTACCAGCTATATGTCTGACTAACCAAGTTAGTTCCTTATTCTGCCCGTGTTAAATAGGATTAAAAATACTCACACTACTTCATGGAGTTCTCATAAAGAACTTTAAAAGTGAGAGCCACTATCATTATTTCTTCTATACTTTAAGAGTCTGAGATTTTATCCTTGTGGATACTCTTCCACTAGAACAGAATGCATCTCCTCCAGGCCTTAGTAGATGGTTTTGTGAGTTGCTATGACAAAAATTTTTATTGGCTAGCTAACTTTCTGATAATGGGCCTCTCAAAACTTAACTAAGCCATTTTTCTATGAGCCCTTACTCCTGAGTTCACACTACACTGGCACAGACTGCCATATTGAACAGTTTAAGAGCAGTGTGAAGACTGAGATTATGGAATCCTAGTTCTCACACTCATTAGCTGTGTCTACTTAGACAATTCACTTTGCCTTTCCCAAATTTGGAAGAGGGCTGGAGGGAATATGACAGTTGTCTTTGAGTATTTGAACTGTTGTCCATTCATTCATAAAATATATATTAGATGCCTGCAAGGTGACAGCAGAGATGAAATCCCAAATGATCTTTTCTCTGACTTCATAAAACATATAGTCTTATAAGGAAATATGACACAAACACAGATCATTTGACTGCATAACACTGTATAATAAACATGTTGGAGAGTTGTTATTGTGCTATATTAATATCTTAAGAGATGTGTCCTGCTTGATCTTAGTAGCCAGATCATGGAGCAGTGACTATAAATGAAGAGGCAGATTTAGGCTTTTGGAAGGGAAAAACTTCCCCACAATCAGAGCTGTCCAAGAGTAGAATGGGCTGCCTTAGGAAAAAATGGATTCCATTTCACTGGAGGCCTTCAAGACAGAGTCTGAATAATCGTATGCTGTGATGTTGGGGTTATGTGTTATACTTGTTGCCTATAACATCCTTTTCAACTCATAGATTCTGTAACTTACCTTTATCTATAAAATGAAAAGCTTAGATTAGAATAACTGCAAGAGCCCTTCTAGTTATGACATTCTGTGCCCCTGATTTTTAGTGAAAGACGTTTGGGCAGCGCTCTAGGTATCTTAGGAAAAGAGTAACATGATAGAAAAAACTTTTGAAGAAGATTGTTCTTGTCAGTCTGTACAGGATGGGCTGGCTGGCTGGACCAGGTTGAGATCCAGTTGAGCCAAGGAAATCATAGGGAGACTGTGACAGTAATCAAGCTGTGAGATGATTAAGGTGATGGTTTTAAAAACGGAGAGATATAAAGTAATCTACAAGATTCTTGTTGTCACATAACAGACAAGAATAAAGGTCGAGCATTCTGTCAGGGTTAGGGAGCTCAGGCTGGCACAACAAAAGAGGAAACCAAGTCACCATTGAAAGATTTACAAAATGAAAGAAAAAGAGAAAAAAGAACCAAATTAAAAGAAAAAAATTTTAAGAGAAAAAAAGATTATAAGACTCTTTTTCTACTTCTACTCAGAGTATACTAATACCTTTTTTATTTTGAAGTCATGAGGAGTCAATGAATTACTGCATTATGCCAGATACTAAGTTTGGGCCTTGATATCACATACACTATTTGGGATGAAAAAATAATACTGCTCTCTACTTAACGTATGCTCCATTTTTCCCTGTCACAATAGCTATTGTTAATCTTGGTCCCAGCATACTGTCATTTAGAGTTAAATTTACATTATGGCCAGAAAATAAACTATCTGTAGCAATCCTCTAGTCCTCCAGAAGTTTTCAAAGTTTGTTCTTGATTTTTGTTAGCATGTAAATAACAGAATTTGTCTTATCCTTGGTGCTTTATCTTTCTGACCCTAAACCAAAATTCAGTTTAATTAAGCAAGGATATCCTATGTCAATATTGGGGAAGATCCGAAGTTTAGAGGATACAATCCTTCCCTTCCTGGAATTCATGTCTAGTATGATCATAATAATAATAGGTAATATTTATATAGTGTTTACTGTGTGCCAGGCATTGTGGTAAGTACTTTATAATTATCTCATTTGATTCTCAAAGCAACCATGAGAGAAAGGTGCTACTATTGTTCCTGTTTTACAAATGAGGAACCTGAGGCAAACAGATCAAGTGACCTGCCCAGGGTCACACAGCTTGTAAGTGTCTGAGGCTGGATTTGGACCTAGGTCTTCTCATCTCCAGGCCACCATTGAGCCACCTAACTGTCCCAATATAGTGAATGAATATAACACACATACACAAATTAACTATTACATGAAAATTGTGTCATAAAGGTATGGGCTCTACATGAGGTTCCAGGAAGGTCTTTTATTGACAGTAGAGATCAGGAAAGTTTTGTTGGGGTGGTGACAGTTGATGGATATCAGAGGATGGGTACCCAACTCAAACATACACAGAGTCTTAGTTTTCTATTTAAACTATTATAACCTAAAATAGTGAGAAAGCCTAAAGAATAGAAAGACAGATTTTTAAAAAGTAATTGAGTTCCAAAGATTGCATTAAGAATGGACTCATACTTTGATTAACTTCTCTTCTGATTCCTCCAAATACTTCTCATTGACATGCAAATTAGTACTAGTTTCAGAATTCCCATGGTAAAGGGAATTATAGGACTCTTATCAGAAACATTCAGACCATTCAAAAGATCTTTTTCAAGTCCCAAGCATAGGTGGTGGAGATATTTTATAAACGCCAGTGTCTGTTCTTCTATTGGTGGGTAGCAGTTGCAAATATCCCTTGTTAGTCTGGCCCTTGATAGAATCAAATGTGTGATGGATTCCTAAAGAGAGTAAATGGCACTCACAGTTCTCAAGTACAATTTGGAAACTAAAATTACATCTCAAATGTTCTTATCCTTAGATGGGTAATTTTATTTTTCTTTCCTTCTCATTCTCTTCCCAGAATTAAAATTTTATGGTTTTTTTAATGACTTCCAATGCCTGTTGTTAAGAATATAATCTTGGGAGAAACCAACACTAGGTAAAGTGGCCCTACTTTGATCTTGTTGGAACATGAATTAGAATAACAGAATTGAGTTGGAAGGGACCCCAGAAGTCATCAAATCTAATATACAATGTGAACAGGAATTCTCTCAGCCACATCCATGACAAATAGTCACCTGACCTTTACTTGAAAACCTCCATTGAAAGGAACCACAGCTCTGAAACTGCTTTATCCCTAAAGCAGCCAGTCTTCTTAGTCAGCTAGCATTTATTAAGGACCTGCAATGTTTGGCACTGTGCTGCACTCTGGAAATACAAAGAAAGGCAAGATAACAGACTCTGATCTCAAGGATCTTCCAGACTCATGGGGGAGATAATACGCAAAAACCCATACAAACAAAATGTTTGACAAGTAAATTGGGAGTAGTCTCACAAGTAATGCACTGAGATTGAGAAGACTGGGAAAGGCACCAATGTAACCGTATTACTTGCCCGCGCGCAGTGCTCCGTTGGCACCTTAGTCTTCCTAAGATAAAATATAGACTCCTCTAGTTCTAGCCTATCTTTCCAGACCTCATATCCTCTGAGGTCCCGCCAAACTGGCTTCCTTGTTCTTCCTCATGTATTTTTAATACCATTTTGCTTTTGCATAGGCTGTCCCTCATGGGACATGAAATGCACTTTCTCCTCACCTTCATGTCTTAGAATTCCCTGTTTTCCTTATATTTCAGTGTATCACCTTCCACACGTGAATTTTTCTCATCCCTCTGATTGTTAGAATTGCCTCCCACCAATGACTTTGTAGATACTTTGTTTTACTTACTATACACATGTATGTAGTGTTTTTCTCAATATAATGTAAGTTCTTGGAGGGCAGAGACTGCTTTATTTTTGTCTGTGCCCCATCATCCAGTGTATGCCTGGCACATAATAGGCATTTAATAAATACCTACCAATTGATTGATTACTTCTCTTGGTAATTCATTGCACTTGTGAGATAACTATAACAGTTCTTAAGATGTATTTCTTCACGTTGGAGCAGCTTAGGTGGTGCAAAATGGATAGAGCACTGTGCTGGGAATAAGGAAGACTCATCTTCATGAGTTCACAGCCAGCCTCAGACACTTAGTAGCTCTGTGGCCCTAGGCAAGTGACTTAATCCTGTTTGCGGCAGTTTCCTCATTTGTAAAATGACCTGGAGAAGGAAATGGCAAACCTTTGCCAAGTAAACCACAAATGGAGTCAACAAAGAGTCAGATACAACTGAAATGACTCAAATCAACAAAATTTCTTCATATTAAGCCAAAAATCTATTTCCAATTCAATTCTCTTTCTCCCGTTGCTATTGATTTGGGTTGATTTGGGTAAGCAATGATCATGTATCCCTAAA
Source organism: Vombatus ursinus (assembly GCF_900497805.2). NCBI lineage: Eukaryota > Metazoa > Chordata > Mammalia > Diprotodontia > Vombatidae > Vombatus > Vombatus ursinus. The sequence continues at coordinate 25,616,645 of NW_020945437.1, forward strand.
AATCTCTTCTTCCAGTGAATCATCCTCAATTTCTTGAAACAGTCTTGGTATGGCCAGTTGTCTCTCTAGTTCCTTCATAAGCCTACCTGCTTTAATATATTCCAGCTTATCAGTGTCCTTCCTGACAAAAAGATGCAAATTAGTTTCAGTTCTAAAAAAAAGTACGTTTTTATATTTCCAATGAGGCACCCAAAATTGACAATCTAGGCCCTTTGAATCCAGTGTCATTTCCACTGAGAAGACCTGGGTTTGAATCTCAGCTCTGTAATTTATTTGATAAGTGTCATGTCAATCTCTCTGGGCCTCAGTTACCCAATCTGTAAAACAGACAAGTTGGAGTAGGTGATCTCTAAAGTCCCTTATGGGCCTAATTTTATGATCCTAAGTATTTTCCCAATTTTAAAAGCACCTTGTAAGGCACTTAGGTAGCATCAGGGAGCTTGTAATCAGGAGAAGTGCAGTTAGAATCATAACAGGCATTTATAACATACAAGTTGCATGCTGAATGCATTTATAAGATTATGGAACAAGATCTTGTGTCTTTGAGGGGAAAGGTCATTAGCAGTCAGGGATCCTTTCTTGATGAAGGGATAGCATTTGGTCTGGGTTTTAAAAGATGGGTAAGAGTTTGTGGACAAAACAGGAAAGTAAAGCATTCCAGGCATAGAGAACAGCAGGAACAATGACTTGTCAGCCAGAGGGCATGAGGCCTGTTTGGGCTCTGGCAGAGAGAGTAGCCCAGGTTGGCTGAAGCATAAAGTACATTGAAGGGTAGTAATAGAGATTGAGGATGGAAAAATGAGGTGGCATTTTAAATGCTGGGTCAGAAGAGTTTGAACTTTGCTTGGTAGAGAATTTAAAAAGGAGGTTTTACATAAATTTTTAAATGTGACATCCGTTTTTGCACATGGCCAATGCTGAAATTTTTGTTTAACTATGCATATTTGTCACAAGGATTGATTATCAAAAAAAATAACAAAGAAAAAAAATTTGCAATCTAAATAGCTGGAAAAAAGCAAGGAGAAAATAACAGACAAGTGATAAGAAGGCATAGATAATTACTGACTAATGGAATCAGTAAGCAAAAAGATTTCTAGAAGCTAGAACATTGGGTTGAATGAAATAACATGAATTTTTTTTATTATTTGAATAATTTTTATTGACAAAAAAATGTAGTCTAATCTTTCCCTAACCAGAAATTCATCTCCAATATCCTTAGCAAGTAGTTGTCCACCCTTAACTGAAAACCTTCAGTAGCAGAGTATCTCCTGCTACCAGAGGCAACCCCATTCTGCTTTGGGATGGATAGCTCAGATAATTTTAATAATAATAGTAATGTTTTTTTTCTTACATTGAGCTGTAAGCTGCCTTTCCAACTCCCACTCATTGTTCCTAGAATGGTATCAGAACCGTATATGTAAAGAATTGTTTGGAAGAACTAAGATTAAAATGTGTGCAATTTGTCAAGGTGAAAGCTAATCTACAGACAAGCTCTTAAAGCTGTTAAATATTTTAACAAGAGACCCAAAAGTTAGTTCATAGAATCCTATGTGATAGTTCAAATACCAGGACTGTTGACTTTGACAAAGCTATATACCAAGTAAAGAAAACATTTGAGCAATTAAAAGCTATATATAAAAGGCATAAATTCAGTTTCTTAGTTTTGATGTCAGTGAAAAAAATGATAGGTGTGATGAGTAAAAGTCCCATTGTGGAATGCTGCTATAAAGCATGAAATTGCGTAAACTTAGAAATATGAACATGCATAAGTGAAAGGTGTTTGGATCTGTGTTGCAACATATTCTTGCAAAACCAAAATAAAAATCCCAGAAGAAAACTTGTCCAGGTTGTCAGCCAGAAGTAATGAAGAGGATATTCAGAAAGCAAAGTCAGCGTACCAGGCCAAATGTAGTGCTGACCTAGGAACAGGGTGCATCCATTAAGTGATATCTAGCAAGTCAAAGGGAAAGCAGGGATGTATACATATGCATATACATATATACCCACATATACATATATATATATATTTTATATACATATACGTATAATCATAGATAGATAGCCTTAATAATATGGTAGATAAATCTAGCCTTAGACACTTACTAGCTTTGTGACCCTGGAGAAGTCACTTCACCTTTGTGTGCCTCAGTTTCCTCATCATAAAATTTGTCTGTGATAAGCACAATAATAATTGGAGAAACTCATTAGAAAGTAGTAGTGAATTATTTAGGCCTAGAAAACTTGACTAATGGAACTTGAATGAGTTAGAAAGACAGGCCACACCAGAACTAACAAACACTTGGTCAAAAATTTATTTATATACCCTGTGTATCTGAAGATAGATCCAAGAATCCAAATGTGTTTGGCCTTCAGTATTTCTCTAACTGGGGCTTGTCTGCCTACCAAAACAAAAGAAGAAGAAGAAAGAAGGGGGGGAAAAACTCACAGTTTCTTCATATGGGTCAGGAAAAAGTAATCAGTCATAGCTGCAGCACTCCCCTTCCCTGAACTTTAACACTTGTTTGTAAGCTATTACATTGTCCCTTTAAGCCAAGGACTTTACTTTAAATGGCCAAAACTTTTAATGGAAAATATTTTTCTTCCTTACTAGAAAACAGAAAAATTGAAATAGGTGAAAACTGAAAAGAGAGGGGGCTTTGAAAACCTTAATGAAACATTGCGATGTGGGGGCTGAGGGAAAGGTGAATTATAGTTGGTAGCTGTCAAGGGTCTGTCACCTTTTCAGGGTCATATCCAAGAGAAAAGGGCAAGGCTCAAAAGGTGTTGTCCTGGCTACAGCTATCTCAGGTATATATCATCCCTGACTTCATGGTCCTCTTCAAGAAGGAAGGACAAGCAACAACAACAGCCCTGTCTCCCCACTTGCCAAATCAATGCAAATCAAGAAGTGGATAGAGCATCGGCCCTAGAGTCAAGAGGACCTGAGTTCAAATCCGACCTCAGAGCCTTGACCCTTGCTAGCTGTGTGACCCTGGGCAAGTCAATTGACCCCAATTGCCTCACTAAGAAAAAACAAACAAATCAAGAGCTGAAGATTGCTTGATCCATTTGTTGTTGTTAACTTTGTTATTTATAATCTGCTTCTTAGATGGAAAATAATATATAACATTTTGGAATAACAATCTGACCCATACAACTTATGTGGATGTTCTGTTTTTTTAAAGTTTTACCTTTATTTTAAGAGGGGGAAGTGGTGATATGGATCCACTTGATAGTGTGTCTTAACCTTCCTTTCTGAATGTCCTTGGCTCATGTTCTTGCTGCTGATTTAGATACTGCTGAGCACAGCAGACCCTTTTGCTGGTATTGACTTCATTGTGTATGTGTGTTTTTAAAATAAGAACAGTCTAATCCCTGCTTTCAGAAACATTATTCATCAGGTTTTTAATTTTGAAAATCTGAACATCAGAGACAAGTACAATGTGGCTGCTAAACCAAGTATAGTGTAGACTGTCAAATGCCCCAAATTGTCCACTATTATTCTGGGTATCAAGACAGCAAAATGAGAACATTCACTTAAGAAATCTCTCTTAGGAAGTATTTTACCTTCTCAAAACTGAGGAGGAACATGCTGTGAAAAAAGATTTCAAGTCCTTTTAGATTCATTGTCCAGAAAACTGCCCTCATATTATGGCACCATGGTACACTCCCAAAAGCAGCTAGCTTTAGCAGAATCCCCAGTATATACTCCACCTTCTGGAATCCCTAGCTTTCTTTAAAGCATGGCTCAGTAGCCTCCTAGAAGAAGTCTTCCTTGGTCTTCCCAGTTACCAGCACTCTCTCCTTTGTGAAATTACTCTGTATAATTGAGTTGTATACTTCTATCTCTCTCCTTCACCCTGCTCCTCCCCACATAGAACATAAGCTCCTTGAGGCCAAGATTGCTTTATTTTTTTCTTTGTATCCCCACCATCTTGCACATAAAGTGCTTGTTAAATTAGGCAAACACAGGACGTTTAATGAGGATAGTTCTTTATAGTATTTTAAAATTTATTAAAATGACCTATTGCTATGGAATTCAGGGCCTAGAACCACTATTAGTCCTGAAATCCACTATAGATTTTTGTGAATTGCCTAAAGTATGTGTCTATAAATTGGCCAAAATTACTAATAAATGTAAAACACAAATTAGTACTTTATAATTATTATTCCATTGTAGTTCAGTCATTTCAGTTGTGTCTGACTCTTTGTGACCCCATCTGGGGTTTTCTTGGTAAGGATACTGGAGTGGTTTGCCATTTCCTTCTCCAGCTCATTTTACAGATGAGAAAACTGAAGCAAACAGAGTTAAGTGACTTATCCAAGGTCACACAGCTAGTAAGAGTCTGAGGCTCGATTTGAACTCGGGGCTTCCTGGCTCTGGGCCCACTGCTTTATCCACTGAGCCACCTAACTGCCCCATTATTCATTAGGTACTCACAGCAACCTTGGGAGGTAGGTGTTATTATTATCCCCATTTTGCGGATGAGGAAATGGAGACTTGCCAAGGCAGCTAGTAAGTGAGGCCTGTTTTGAAGTCAGGTCTTTCTGACTCCAGGCCTAGCAGTCTATCCACTGAGCCACCTAGCTGCATGATAGTTCATTTTCTTGTTCATGCCAGTATGTTCAGAAAGACTTTGGGTTTTTTGGGGGGGTTTTTGTTGTTTTTTTTTTTTTTTTTTGGTTACGTTGAAGGCTTTCTCTCATTTCTTTTCCATAAAGAACGGATAAGGTGAGGCACCCTTAGTTCCAATTTTAGCAGTGCCTCCACCCATGTAAGGAAGTTCCTAGTTGTTCAATACCAACCATATTGTTACCCAAACTATAATAGAAACTTTCAGATTCATAATGCTAAAAAATTTCCAGTATTTAAATACTTTGTTGTAGAAAAATTTACAAACAGTTTGCACAATAGGCCATATTTAAGTGGCCTAGGAGACAAACGCTAGGGGAATTCTAAACTTTAACTGAGGCTCCTGTCATTGTTCTCAATCCTGAAGCACCCTCTCCTTGAAGTGGAGGAGGCGTGACTCAGTCTTGGCAGGACAGAGGACCCATGGCCTTTCCCTCACTTGGGAACTTGGAAGTTGGCAATTCTGGAGGCTTAAGTATGGGCTGAAACTGCTGCCAACCCAGGACAGTAATCTACCCACAAGAGGGTAACTCCCCAAAGTCTGTTCTAACACAACCTCTGCCTTCATCCAACTAGGTTCCTTGCTACCTATTGGTCAGTGAGGAGATACCTGAAAAGATGCAACTATTTGAAAGGCTGTTTTGTGGAGGAGGGATGAAACTTGTTCTGCTTGGCCCTGGAAATGAAGACTAGGATCAATAGGAGGAAATTACAGGGAGGGAGATTTTAGGCCAATATAAAAATAAACTTCCGAACAATTTGTGTTATTTAAAAATGGAATGGGAGTTAGTTTGCCAGGACTAAAAGTCTTCAAGCAGGATCTGGTGACAGCTTGTTGGGAATGTTATGGATTGGATCTGTGATTTGGAAATTAATTGGACTAGTTGACCTCCCCCAGCCCTGAGAATCCTTCCATCTCTGCATTTCAGGTGATTTTTCAAGTCTGCTGTGGTGGTTGTTGTTTGTCCTTTGTTCTCTACGAGGAACATGACATCAGGAAGATGATGTCATGACTTACAAGTGAATTGTGTTTAAGTGAGGGAGGGTTGTGTAAAGTCACCAGCCCCTCTTTCTCCTCTGGAACAATCTAAGTCCAGTGGCCAGATATAGATCAGGATGACTGGAGATGCCACCCCCACCCTCCCACATTCCCCCATCCCCTACCCCCCTCCCACACACACTTTGGTATAGATAGAAGCATAACTGGCAGTTTTTTGGACAAGATCCTCATCCTGCCAGACAGTATATGATGACCTTGAGCCTCACCCTGGTAGAAGAAGAAACAGCTTTAGCTGTTCCTCTGTTTTCAGAGTATATTTGCAAAAACTCAAAGGCATCATGCATAAGGCTAGCTTGGCAGAGAGGCCAAAAAGGTAGTAGGACCCCTTAGCTTGTATTTATTGGTTACATGCTGGCCGTGCTAGATGAGTTAGAAATGAAGATCAAATATACATTGGGCACATTGACAGATAAAGTCTAAATGACTTTGGGAACATTGCAAAGAAATAACAGGGGATTTGTTTGGCTATATATAACGGAAACTTTTTCATGGAACAAGAACTGTATGAAGGAGAACAGGTTGCTTTCAAAGATAATGGATTCACTATCAGCAGTCAATAAAGCATATATTAAGCTTTTACTATGTGCCAGGCATTTTGCTAAGTTCTAAGGATAAAGAGAAAGGCAGACACATGGTTCCTACCCTCAGGGAGCTGACATTGAAATTTGGGAACCTGGAAAGGCCTTCTGGTCTTTGAACTGAGTGAACCCAGTGAGGGAGACAGCTACTGCAAATCATAATAATGATGATAACAACAACAACAACAACTAATGTTTATAAAGCACTTAACATTTGCCAGGCACCATGCTAAGCACTTCACAGTTATTCTTATTTGGTATAGTCAGGAGATAGAGTGTGTGAGCAATAGCAGGTAGGGTAGTATAGTTGGTAGGGAAGGGAGTAAAGTAAAACAAAACTTCATAGGTAGGAAGAGGTGAGTCTATGAGGAGCTTTCAGTGCGAGACTGAGAAGATTAGGTGACCAAACGTCAAGACTGTGGTATAAGAAATTTTTGCTTGGGGCGTAAATGGTGACCTGTTTGGACTGGAAATGACCTAGAAAATACCTTAAGTCCTTTCCAGCTCTAAGAGTATAAGAATAAGAGGTCACTAAAGCTAGTGACCTCATCCTTTCTTGAACAAGAATGAACTTCATGTATAATCTCCCGACAC